>NC_062226.1:16676182-16977761 GCF_902686445.1 Sciurus carolinensis | reverse complement strand
AATGTCCCTGAAGATTGCTAGTATATCCCCTCTTATCCTTCAGTAGCCTGCAGTCTTGGAGAAAGTTGATAATGCGGTGCTCCACAAGGAAGCTGCCTCTCTAGGGGTGGTGACCCTCAGGTGGGGTATATTCCCTGCTAGTGGGCAGAGGTGCCTCCACTTGTTGACCAATGGTCATCCAAAGGGGAACTAGGCTGCGGGCTGAGGCAAGGCCTGTTTGTGCCTGTGTCTCTGGTTTTACCATCCTTGTGGGAAAACCTCACCCGGCAGGGAAGACTCACCTGGTGGGGAGGTCTCGCTGGTCAGTTCCCCTCCCAGAGGTTCCTCTCAATCTACAACTACCGCCTGGGCTGGGCTGTCTTCCTCTGAGATGTTCCCAGGGGCCCGGACCTACCTCCTGGGGCTGGGAGCCTCACCCTTTGCAGACGAGTCTCCTTAGGCTGCCTCTCCTCAGAGAATCTGCCCGCAGTCCTGGAAACTTTGCTCCACCCCTTAGGCATGTCTTTGTGCGGCTCTTCCACCAAGAAGCCGCCTAGGTCCTGGGACCCTGCTCTGCACCTAATTGCCTGGCTATGCGGCCCCTCCTCTGAGCTGCCACCTAGAGCCCCGTACAATAGTTCCAAGACCCAGAGACCCGCCACACACCTCTTCCTCCGGACAGCCACCCGGTGTTCTGACGCAGTCACTAGGAATCCAAGCAACTCACTTTGCGTCTCCTCCTCCCGCCAACCGCCCGTAGTCCTAGGCAGTCACTCTGAGTTTAAGTGACCTGCCCTGTTCCTCCTCCTCCTCGGGGTAGCCCCCTGGGTTTTCAGGAGCGGTCACTCGGAGACCAAGCAACTCACCGCGTTCCTCCTCCAGGCAGGCCACTGGTGTGCAGGAGCAGTCACTTTGAGTCCAAACAACTCACCACTCGCCTCCTCCTCTGGCAACCGCCTGTAGCTCTGATGCAGTCACTCCTAGACCAAGTGAACCGCCATGTTCCTCCTCTTCCTCTGGGAAGCCCCCAGGTGTTCAGAAGCGGTCGTTCTGAGTCCAAACAGCTCGCTGCACAGCTCCTCCTCTGGCAACCACCTTTAGCTCTGATGCAGTCACTCCTAGACCAAGTGACCCGCCGCGCTTCTCCTCTTCCTCCGGGCAACTCCCCAGTGTTCCAAAGCAATCGCTCTGAGTCCAAACAGCTCGCCACGCAGCTGCTCCTCAGGCAGCCGCCTGGAGCCCCAGTGGTTGCTCCGAGTCCAAGCGCTGTGCTGAGCAGCCACCTCTATGATGTTCCCAGTGGTCCGTGTTTACCGCTCCAGTGGGGGGAGGGGTGTCCCGCCGGGCAACTCTACTTCACAAAGTTCCCTGCGTTCCAGGACTACCGCCCCATCCGGGACGCCTCCCCAATGGGAGAGACTCACCCGGTGGCTTTGAGTTGGTCCCAAGTCTCTCACTATCTTCTCTTTTGAATCCTGCGTCCTGGAGCAACATGAAATGCAGCCGCCCTCTAGTGGGCCATCTGAAAACCCGACAACATACATTTGATAACTTCTAAAACCTGCTCTTGCAGTCTCTGTCCTTACTGTATTTAGATCATTTATATTTAATATGATAATTGTTATTTTGGAGTCTAAACTCCTCTATTTTATGTTGTGTTTTATATTTATTATCTCTGCTTTCTGCTTCCTCTTTTTAGTTTTATTTTTCTGCTTTGCAGGGGGTTATATAAACAATTTGGAATTCCCATTTTTATTTAGAGGTATTTTAAGTGTATAGTGGTTGTTCTAGATATTACATTATATATACCTAGCCTAACTAGCATACTGGTATTGACATTTTACCACTGTGAAGTGTCAAACTTCACATCCCTTTACCCTACCCTGTTTATAATATATTGCCTTAAGTAGTTCTTCCACGTACATTTAAAACTACATCAGTTTTATAAAGATGGGCAATCCCAAAGAAAGAAAATGCATTTCCCTTCCCATATTTTTACTTTTTCCATTTCTTTTTCTTCCTTCATGATTATCTCCTCTTTTGTCATTTCCTGTCTCTGTAGAGAATTTCTTTAGTTTTTCTTATATAGTTGGACTACTGAAGACAAATTCTCTTTGTTTTCTTTGTCTGAAAATGTTTTGCTTTTACCTTCATTTTTGAAAAATATTTTTCTGGATATAGAATTCTGACTGGTAATTCTTTTCTTTCAGCACTTGAAAAATATTGTGGCATCTCTAGTCTGTGATGAGAAATATGCCTTAATTGAGTTGCTTTTCCTCTACAGGTAAGATGTTATTTCCCTCACTGTTTTAAGAATGTAGTTTTTCAGAAGCATTTTTTTAGAAATTTGTCTATATTGATTCCTTTATTTTTTAAAAAAATGATATATAAAATGTAGAAATTCTACATATTTGTGGGGTACTGTGTGATGTTTTAATATAAATTGTGTAATGTTGAAATCAGATTAAATACATCCATCTTCTCAAACATCTACTGTTTCTTTTAGGAGAAAACATTCCATACCCTTCAGCTAGGTTTTTGAGATATTCAGTATATACAGTACATAATAATTGAGTTGATCTTATCTGAAATTTCCTCAGCTTTTGGATTCTATTGAAAGGTTAATTAAAGCTATACTAAGACAAGGGATTTCGCTTTTCAAATAATCCAAGACACAAACTTCTGACCGTACATTTTACTGATGAAGGTATTAGGAGAGAAGCAATCTTGCACATTGTTGGTAGGAGACTAATTTTGTAAAATTTTTGAGGCACTGCCTGAAGGTATACATCTATATTACAAATGTATCTATAAATTAACAATTCTACCTCTAATAATTAATTGTATATAGGTATGTAAATATATGAAAAATGATTAATAGTTTCAGCATTGTTTGTAAGAGTAAAGATTGCAAACTTCCTCTATGGCTATTAGTAGGTCACATCTTAAATACATAGTAATTTGCATATAAAGGAGTATTAAGCAATTGAAAAGGTGGGGACCCTATTCACATATAGGTTTTAAATTATCTGAGTCATATTGGATGGAAAAAAAAAGTTAGAAATAGGATCAGTAGAATTCTGGTGTTTGTGCAAAAAATTTAAAGGGATATCTGTTTGTGTGTGCTTCTATATAAATGAAATTCGTCTAGAGAACATACACACAGGAAACAGAAAGCTGGTCACCTTTGCTGTGGAGAACTGAGTTGCTGAGGAATGGAGTTAAATATAATTTTTGCATTTTGAACCATGTGTATATTTTAGCTATTCAAAAAAACAGATCTAAGAATCTTTATGCGAATGTTACCATACGTCAGGATGCATCAATAAAGACTTTTCATCTAGAGGAAAGGGAGTCAGACAAGAATATCAGAAGAAAGGAGACTATCGGCAAAGCCATGAAGTAAGATAATGTTGTTAGTGAGAGTAGCACTAAAGTGAGAAATCTAGCAGTAATGTGAACTGGACAAGCATGCAGGCTCTTTTTTTAAATTTTAACCTTTTTTGTTATAGATGGATGCAGTATCTGTATATTATTTATTTTTATGCAGTGCTGAGGATCCAACCCAGGGCTTCACATGTGCTAGGCAAGCGTTCCACCACTGAGCTACAACCCTAGCCCCGCATGATAGGTGAATTAAGAAGCACCTACAAACTGAATTATTTCCTATCTAGAAGATCAGAAATGATTTTCTTAACTTTTCTGAGCTTTAGTTTCCACATAATCAAAAATGGTAATAATTAAATAAATGAGGAATGATTAAATAAATAGGTAAATGCGCACCAAATAACAGTGTGGCAGAAAGAGGTATTCATTGAAAGATAGTTATTGTTAACTTTTTTCTTATTTATAACATTACATACATGTGAATAAAATCTTACTTTTAAAATAAAATAAAATAAAATAAAATAAAAAGTAGGATCATACTTTATAACCATAAAACCTTCTCTGCTAATTTTGTTCTTAATTTAAAATATGAGAATCTTTCCATATCAGGGCATATGATGTTATCTCAGTTCTTAAAATGACTGAGTATTGATCCTTTGTGTGCAAGTACTGTGATCTATGTCATTATTCACCCAGACAGGGGCAGTCAGGTTGGTTCTTATCGTCAATTCTTACAAACAAGGTGGAGTGAACACCTATAACTTAGGTTTCCTTGCACAGATCCTTCAGAATATTTTCATAAATCAGATGATTTTTATTTCTATATAAGGGATCAGGAAGTTTGGTTAATGAATAAATTTCCTCTCATATTTCAGCAAAGCTTCTCAGAACTCTCTTTCATTTCAAAGTGAACCTACCTGAAGATGTTCCTCGGTTGCACTAGGGAGTCAAAATCACCGATGTCACCCCAGCGGAGAGAATCCTGGTTCCTGCAATTTCTCTAATTGCTCTCTTCAGCTTGAAGGATGGTGAAGGGAGATAGACCCTGTTGCAGGGTCGTTTTTGGAGCTATAATGGCAGATCCTTCTTAAGTGAGCAAAACGTGAGCAGCAATTCTGGTAATGAGGTGGGGAGTGGAGTGATGAGCAGCATTCAGGGTTTGGAAACATCCTGAAGAAGAAGACCACCATGGAGCAGCGTGACGAGGAGCATGATTAAGAGCAACCTCGTGGGGCTGGGGATATAGCTCAGTCGGTAGAGTGCTTGCCTTGCAAGCACAAAGCCCTGGGCTCGATCCCCAGCACCCAAAAAAAAAAAAGAGTAGCCTGGGAGTGAAGTGGTCCCAGGCACAGGAGAAAGAGCTCAGGAGCACAGCTCTAAGGAGGGCGGTTGGAGGGATCCCGCCCCGTTCCTCCTGGGAGGTTGAACTGCTGGCTGTTAGGGCTGTTAGGACTGGAAGGAGGCTGGATGCCCAGGGCCTGTATCCAGTTGTAGGAATCTGTGTGGTCCACAGAAACAGATGCAGGGACTCAAGACTTCTAAAAGCCATTTATTTTGAAGAGTTTTAAAACCTATATAACAAACAACCAAACAAAAAACCGACAGAATAGTGTGGCAAACAACCATGTACTCAGTTGCTTAGAATTAACAAATATTTAAATTTTATTGCTTTGCCTAATACTTTAGGCGCAAAACATAAAACTCGAGGGTTTTCACTTCTCAGAGCCCTCTGTTTTTTCAGTTCACCAAAATGTTATGTATGTGAATGTGGGGGAGCAGGGGCAGGGCGTGTGCTTTCATAGTTGGTTAGTGTTATGGTTTGGATGTGAGGAGTCCCCCAAAAGCTCACATATGAGACAATGAAGGGTTCAGAGAAGAAATGATTGGATTGTAAAACTCTTAACCCAATCAGTGAATTAACCCCTCATGGGAGTAATTGAAGTGGTAGAGTGTGACTGGAGGAGATTGGAATTTGGGAGTGGCTCGGGGTACATATTTTGTATCTGGAGTGTGGAGTCTCTCTCTCATTCCTGATCACCATAACCTGAGCTGCTTCCCTCTGCCACACTTCTGCCATGATGTTCAGGCTCACTTTGAGCCCCAAGGAATGGAGTCGGTCTTCTATGAACTAAGACCTCTGAAACTGTGAGCCCTCAAATAAACTTTTCCTCCTTTAAAATTGTTCTGGTCAGGTCCTTCAGTCACGGCAGTGAAAAAGCTGACTAAAACTGTTAGTCCTTCAGATAGTATCTAAAAGTGGGTTCCAGTTGTTCCTCCCTCATGATGCCACTCCATCAAGAGGTGGAGACATTTCTCCTTTCCTTGATTCCAGGCTTGTTACAGGCATTGATCTATAGAAGGCGACAGAAAGGACATTTTAGGTCCTCTGAACCAGGATTCAAGAGACTAGAAGCCTCTGATTCTTCTCTCTGCCAAGCCAGCTCTCTCGTAAGAAGACCAGTCACACTAAGAGCACTGTTTAGAGAGGGACTCCAGCCTAGCTGTGAGAAAAGTCTGTGTGGAAGAACTCCGAGGCTCTGCGTATGTGAACTAAGGTTTACTGTAGCTTCTAACTAGAGTATTCACTGAAAGCTGAAGTCAGATGAGGAACAGATTCCACCCAATGCCATAGAGAATAAAAGATCCACTCCTCAGCTAGGTCATCCAAAAAAACTGTGAGGGAAAAGAAAAAGAAAAGGTAACTATTATCTTAAACCACTGTGTTTTGGAGCAAGTTTTCATGCAGCTGTAGGTCAATGAAACAGACCAAAGTATTTACACCAATCAAAATATTTATGTGAAAATCAACAACTGCTTCCACTAATGATCAAAATGAACCTCTGTCAGACTTGCCCTCCCACACTGATCACAACAGCGAACAATGGAGGTTTAAATCACCTTTCAGTTGCTGCAACCAAAAATCCTGACAAGAACGACTTGGAGGAGGGAAAGTTTACTTTCATTCATGGTTTCAGAGGTTTGATCCATGGTCAGCTGACTCCGCAGCTTGAGGTGAGGCAGAACTTCATAGTGGAAAGAGGGTGACAGAGGATGACAGAGGGATGCAGCCTAGGACATGGCAACCAATAAGGACAGAGAGAGAGAGAGAGAGAGAGAGAGAGAGAGAGAGAGAGAGAGAGTGATAATGTGCTCCAGTCATCAGGGACAAATTGAAACCCCCAAGACAGACCCCCAGCGACCTACTTCATATAGCCACAACCTACCTCCATAAGATTACCACCCAGCTAGCTAATCCATATAAGTGGATTAATCCACTGATTAGATTATGGCTATCATAATCTTACCCTTTCACCTCTGAACATTCTTGCATTCTCTCATGCTTTTGGGGGACACCTTGTGTCTGAACTAGAACAATGGACAAAATATTAACATCAAAATTTACAACCTATTATCTGAAGCAATAAAGAATGATTCAACTTAGTTGTATCCTAGAGAGGGAGTTGACATGCAAAAGAAAAGAGAAGTTTTCTTTTTCATGACTTATCTCAACATAGGGAAAGCCCTAGTTGGCATTATTCAGAGAATCTAAAGCTTTGATAGAATATTCTTGGTAATTCTGCTTACAAAAGCAGTAGTCAAAATTTGGAGTCATCTCAATTGCTAGTAAGTGAAAAGCAAGTCTTAGAAAGGACAGAGCCAGATATGGAGAGTCCAGATTATGTTTGTAAATTATTTTCAAATATCTGATTGACCACTAAATCATTGATGCATTGAGGAGGGATTAAGTAAATCAACTATGGCCAAAATAACTGAAATGAGATCGAAGCTGCTGCCCAAGACACAGGGTTTGCACTTTTTGCCCAACTAAATTAACCTCTGTTATTACAAACAAACACTAACTTGCTCTCTTTAAAATATGATATGATCTTCCATCTTCAGAACTTAAATGTTTACAATTTCAGAATTCAACCCTAAATTACTTGGTGTATGAAAGAACAGGTGTCTGAGACACACCTGTGAGTGGATGATGTCTACACCAACAGCAGAAGCTACTTCCCTAGGCAGTATGCCCACTGCTACTGCAGGTGTCAGCTACTGCACACCTACTGCAGGAGTCTGCTATGGGTCACCACCTCCCCTAGGGAAAAATCTTCTTGCCTGCTGCTCCCACCATTGAGGACCATTGAGGCTAGAGTCAAAAGAAGAATACCTCTTCCTTTGCTTTGGCCTGTAAATTTGCAGAAGGGCATCCCATTGGGAGAAAACCATACTGGGATGCAACCACAAGATGGTACAGAAATGTGGATAATAATCTCCTAGACCTTGTCATCCAAGGGAGCACTTAGGAACACAGGGATGTTGTGAATATGAACAGACAATACTCAACACACTTACTATTATCATTATAAATTTGAGGAAATAGGAAAAAACAGGGAGATTTAAGATTTAGAGTGCTTGCCCAAATCACACCCCAACTGATAAGCATTTGCGTTTGCAAATTGTGACTGCAGAGGTAAAGTTATTCTTTAAAATTTTTCTCTATTTTATTTTTTATTTATTATGTTTATTAGATCATTATGGTTATACAGAGTAGTTGGGTTCATCTTGAGAAAATCACACCTGCATGGAATTTGATTTCAGTCCCCAATCCCCCTCCTTGATCTCCTGTCCTCCTTCCCCCTATTCTCCTCCCTCTATTCTACTGATTTTCCTTTCACTCCTCTGCTTATTTATTTTTGATTGGTATATTTTACATTTACATAAATGTGAAGTTCCCTGTGGTATATTTATGTATGCATATAATATGACTTTGTTAAATTCACTCCATATTTTGTCTCCCTTCTCCTTCTCCCTCCCTCTCACTCTCCTTCTTCTATCCACCATCTTCCCTACATTATTGTGACATCTGATCCTCTTCTGCTTTCTTTCATTCTTTTTCTTTCTTTCTTTCTTTCTTTTTCTTTTCTTTTTTTTTTTTTCTTTTTTGCTCTAGCTTCCACATATGATTAAGGACATTTGACCCTTGATTTTCTGAGTCTGGCTTGTTTCCTTTAGTAGAATGTTTTCCACTTCCATCCATTTACCAGCCAATGCAATACTTTCATTCTTTATGACTGAGTAAAACTCCACTGTATATATATTACACATTCTTGATCCACTCATGTATGGATGAGCATCTGGGCTGATTCCATAATTTGGCTATTGTGAATGGTACTGCTATAAATATGGAAGTGACTATATCACTATAGTATGCTGATTTTAGTTCTTTCAGATAAATATCAAGGAGTGGGATAGCAGGGTCAATTCCTTACTTTTTTTTTCTTTTCATTTTTTTGGTATTTGGGATTGAACCCAGAGGTCCTTTATCACTGAGCTATATCCCTAATCTTTATTTTGTTATTATTTTTCATTTTGAGACAGGCTTTTGCTAAGTTGCTGAGGCTGGTCTCAAACTTTTGATTTTCTTGCCTCAGCCTCTAGAGTTTCTGAGATTATAGGCATGAGCTACCACACCCAGGTCCCTTTCCTAGTTTTTTGAGGAATCTCCATGCTGCTTTCCAGAGTGGTAGTAATTTGCAGTCCCACCAACAACGTGTGGATTTCTGAAATCAGATTCTTAATCTGATGGACAATCACTTTGGTTTAAATTTTTCACTATTACACAAAGTTAAAGAAAATATATTTATTTTGGGGTCTACATGCTAATTAATATGTTGATAGCCTAAAAATACTGTTAGCTTTTCTTAGACTCCCTACGTTATTGCTTTATAACTAAGACTACTGCCTAAGTGCAGAACTCATGTTTGTATTTATTTTTCATAACAATGTCAGTGCCAGATTCTTACTTCAGCTTTTCCTGTACTGGAAAGCAAGCTTGAAGACATGAAACTTGCATGCCCTAACGTCGGAATGGCAGAACTTGTTCATCTGCCGTTGTTGTCATCCTCGTTTTAATGTTTACAAGGTCAAAATTTCTTTTCCAACAATGGGTTGTAACCAAAGATATGTTCTTGGAGTAAGAAATTAATTCATTGGCTTAGTTGACAAATTAGGGATTTAATTTGACATCATGGAAATGATTTAGTGAAAGGGAGTATCACAGGATCTTAAATATTACAGGCTAATGAGAAAATTGTACTGTCAAATGTTTCATAATAAATGGTGCATTTGCCAACCCAGTGAAGCCCAAATGACCTCATGACAAGCTATTGGGACAGTCTCGGCAGTTAGAACAAAGGAGAGTAGTGGGAGAATTGTGGTCAGATGGCATGCACTGGGATTCCCAAAACAATAAAAGCAAATAGCACCTGGCATGTGCCTTGCATTTAGTGCTATATTTAAATTTTGAGCACAGCCCCAGCTTACCTATTTTTTGGGACATATTATCTAATATGAGATTATCAATCAATTTGTGAGCAATAGTTTGAAAATGTTATGTATTTAAGTAAAGGAATAAATAATAATATAAATAATAATAAATATAAATATGCTAACCTTTAGGACCCCATTGCAAGGTGTTATATTGACTTCACTATAGTAAACAATAATTATAAAAGTTTAGGTTGGTATGGCAACAAGATTTGTTTCCCATTAACACAGCAGTGCAAGGTGAGTGTATGTTGCCTTTATGTCACAGTTCAGTCACTCATCTGTCTTCAGATTGCCATTCTCTGGGTCCCATCAACATCATCATTCATGCAGGTAGATGACATGCAAGAACTCATGGGATATTATATGAAAGTGAAGCACAGACTGTCCCTTCACAGGCCTAGGAAAGTAAACAGAGTATGCAGTCTTATTTTCCTAAAAACCCAAAGGATACCTCTTGGAACAAGGAGAGTAACTTGAAGTTAAGAGAGAGAAGCACTGAAAAAGGGTGAACCCCAGAGGACGGTGTTTGAGAAATCTGAATATAATTTCCCCTCAATTCTAAGTTGACTTTTATGTGCATCTGTCAGTGGAAAATCTAAGTAGCCTATGGACAGAACAGTTCCTGGGGGCCCTACAGTTCTGAGAAGGGACTCCTGTAGCTGTCCACCACATGGTAGACAGAATTTTAGGTTTGACTTCAGTTATGTAAGATGAAATTGTAAATATTTTGGGCTTTCACTGAAATGAAGAAAATACAGTTTGCAGGATTAAGATTTAGGAGAAAACTGAAATCAACAACTTTTCTAAGACCCAAATCTAAGCCTCTAAGATTAGGTGATCTGTCAGTAATTTAACTACCTGTCAGAATAAAATTCAAGACTCAATAAAGGAAGATAACTTAATCCAGAGTCTTCATAACCCATCATCTAAAATGTCTAATTCATAATAAAAGAGTTATTAGGCTTTATAGTAAACATGATGATGTAATCTGTAGTCAAGAGAAAGTAAACATCCGATGGGAGACCTACTGATATCTAGCATGTTGGAATTAGCAGACAAGGACTTATAAACAAAAATGATAAATAGGTTAGGAAATGTTTAAGAAAAACTTAATGTAACTATAGGAAAGTTGTTGAATTTCAGAAAAGGATATAAAATTTCAAAATGAAGTAAAAAATTCTAGAACTAAAAAAAATATTTTATCTGAAATAAAAATAATTGGATAGAAGACAAATACATTGAAACAGAGATATCAGACCCTTCGTAACCAGCGTCATAGTATCAAGCAACTAGAATA
This sequence comes from Sciurus carolinensis, assembly GCF_902686445.1. NCBI lineage: Eukaryota > Metazoa > Chordata > Mammalia > Rodentia > Sciuridae > Sciurus > Sciurus carolinensis. The sequence continues at coordinate 16,966,765 of NC_062226.1, read as the reverse complement.
TGTTCATTGGAGTTACAGAAGGATAAAAAGACAAAGAGTAAAGTAGGAAAATATATGAACTAATACTGTTACAAGCATTCTACATTTAATCAAGAATAGCAACTCAAAGATCCAAGAAGTTCAGAATATGTTATGCAGAAAAACATGAGAAAACCACATTTAATCACCATAGTTAAACTTTACCAAAATCCAGGGAGAAAAAAAAAAAAAGAAAAAAACATTAATAGTAGAAAGAGAAAAAATATATATCACATGTGGAGAATGCTGACTGAATTCTTACAAGAAGTAATTGAAAACAGAGATCAATGTGTTCATGATAAATTAACCAAAATAACTTTAACTAGAGTCATTGATCCTGTAAATATTTATCTTAAAATTGAATTGTTTTCTGACAGAAAAACATCAGCAGCATGTTTTCCACTCTGAGAAAAAACTAAAGACAATTATTTAGGCAGGAAGAAAGTCGTCACAAAAACCAGATGTAAGGAGAGCAAGGAAGAACAGTAAACATGATCAATTTGTGGGTAAATTTATATAAAAATATCTTTCTTCTTTCCTTAGATTATTTAGAAATCAAATTGGTTGGTTAAAGCAAAAGTTATAACAAAGTGAGACATATGTAAAATAAAATGAAAAACAAAAGAGAGTATAAATGGAATTATACTATAATAAAATACACAAATATTCAGGAAATGGTTTAATATTAGTTCAAAATATGCTGTGAGAAGTTAAGGATAGATTATTTTAATACCTGGAGTAACTAGCAGAACCACAGAGGGATATCATTTTTAGTTTGTTTTTTGCGCTAGTGGTTAGAATGAAATACTAATAGTATTTGATTAATCCCGAATAACAGTGGAATCAAACAACAGAAACAAACAATAGGGATATATGTAGGAAACAACAGGAAGGTTGTTCAGTAGTCCTCCCTTATCCACAGGAGATGTGCTCATGAAAAATTAACCAAAATAACTATTAACTAGAATCTTTGATCCAGTAGATATGTATCTTAAAGTTGAATTGTTTTCTGACAAACAAAAATCAGGAGCATGTTTTCCACTCTAAGAAAGAACTAAAGGCAATAAATTCCATGACCCCAATGAATGCCTGGAACCATGGATAATACTGAATCCTACATATATTAGCTTTTTTTCTATGTATATTCCTATTATAAAGTTTAATTGATGGATGAAATACACTACGATATTACCAACAACTCAGAGTGGTAAATAAGGGTTACAGAATTATGCCGTAATACACTTGCTGGTGTTGCTTCTCTTTTCCTAAGTAAAAAGGGTCCTGGAACACAAGCACTGAGATGCTGGAGCAGTGGACCTGACAACTGAGACAATTACTAAGGGACAATGGGCAGGAAGCAAATACAGAATGGACCCTCTGGACAAAGGCCTGATTCACACACCAGGCAGAGTGGAGAGGGGCCGTGTGAGATTTCATCATGCTACTTAGAACAGTACACGATTTCACCCTTAGAGATAAAAAATATTTTAAGAACATGGTTGACCACATGTGACTGAAAAACCATGAAAGCAAAATTGTGGATGAAGGGGTATTATTTAATCTTAAAATTAAGATTTATTAATAATTACACTAAATATAAAAGGAGATGTTTTCTCCAGGTGCCTCGGCTGTCCATGCAATGGCTCAGAGGTCCTCTCTGAGGGGCAGGATGCAGCTCTCTCTGAGGCCTCTGACATGGAAGTCTGGAGGTCTTTTTCCTGGGCACCACTGCTTGAGGTGACACTACCTTCGCCCAGAATTTTTCTCTTGGGACACAGTTGCCCCTGACACCTCTGCCGCAGGTGCAGGAAGATCTGTTCCCTGGGAGCTGCTATTGACACTGTTGCAGTCACCATGCCTCTCAACACTGCCTTGGATGCCCAGCTGCCATTTATACTGCTCCTACCCCTGACACCACTGCCTCCAAAGCCACTGTCACTCCCTGGAGGTCACCTGGAGTCTCCTCTCTGGGTGCTGCTGCAGCAGCCGCCACAGCCGCCACAGCTGCCACAGCTGCCACAATCCCCCAAGCTGTTGCCAATGCCACTGACTTTTGCAGCTGCTGCACAAACTCCAGCTACTACCACTTCCACCACTGCCCAGAGGTCCCCTGCCAGGAAGACTCCAGGATTATTTGCACCACATGGCCACATCCATCTTGAGACACCAACCAGAGTCTGGGATTTGTTTGGGGTGCCTATGGATTTTCTGCCACTGCTATCTTCAGGCACTGCTACCCCTGTCTGGGGACACCAGCCAAGAGCTGGAGGTTCAGTGTTGGTTTGCCTATGGGTTTGGCTGCAATTGGGGTCTTCCTCCTGGGAGTGCAGGTTGCCCCATCTAATTACTTCTCTTAGGATTGCTCATCCCTGGTGGTCTCTCTCCAAATTCCAGTGGCATTGAGATCTTGGGTTTGTAACATGGTTGAACCCAGGTCATCTGAAGCCCAGAGTGGTGAGACAGTGACCGGGTCTGCTAGGGCCTGTCTGGGCCAGTCAGTCTTGTGGGAAGTCATTGACAGGGCTGAGAAACTTTTGGACACTGGCAGAGACAGTTGTTCAATTTTCCACCAAGATTTATTTTAATTTTATTTTTTTCTTCTCTGCCATCTTTCTCCACTGTGTTTGGAGCAGGGGTTTTTGTGCATCAGTTTTTTGAAGACAGTGATATATGCATGGTGTTTTGCAGCTCTGCTGTATATTCTGGATATTCTTATATTTTAAATTTTTTCTTTCTCTTTATATGTATTCTTATTCTTGCTTGTCTCTCTTCCTAGATTCCATTTCTACCTTTTCTCCACCTAAAAACCAATTTCTGTTGGTCCTCTTCCATTCTTCCTGTGGATTTTTGCTTCTGGATTCTCTCTTTCTCCCTCATTAATTCCATATTCTACACTGTTTCTGTTCTTTCTTTGTTCACTATTTGAGATTGTAAATCCATTTGGCAAATTTTCTGTTTTAATTTTGGACAGTGATTGAACTCATCATTGCTGTTTGTAGCAAGAGGTCAGTGGACACCTTAGTGGGACCTTTAGATTTGAGGCAGTATATTGTTTGCACTGGGTGTTGTTGATATTGGTCTCCCTTCAAGGTGGGATACTGGGAATCTCCAGTGACAATAAAGGTCCACAGGGTAGAATCTATATTGCCTCAGATCCATACAACTAGATGGGAAAACACAAGCAACAATATGGGAAAACACAAGGGAACAAAATGCCACGAACTAACCAAGATGTTCCAATAAGAGAAGCCACTGACAACACAATAGAAGAAATGTCCAAGAAGGAGTTTAGAATGTACATAGTTAATCTGCTCTGTAACTAAAGGATGGTATAAAGAGTGAAATCAAAGAGAAAATATTGGAAGTGAAAGATCACTTCAATAAAAAAGAGATTTTGAAAAAAAGAACAAAACAACAAGCAGAAATCCTAGAAATGAAAGAATCACTAAATCAAATTATAAACTTAATGGAAAGCATTACCAACAGACTAGAACATTAGGAAGACAGAACCTCAGACATTGAAGACAAAATACTTAATATTGAAAATAAAGTTGATCAAGCAGAGGTGATAAGAATCCATGAACAGAACTTCCAAGATTTATGGGATAAAAAAAAAAGATCAAATTTAAGAGTTATCAGAATAAAAGAAGGAGCAGAGACACAATCCAAAGGAATACACATCTTTTCAATGACATAATATCAGAAAATGTCCCAAACCTAAAGAATAAAATGGAAAATCAAATACAGGAGACTTTCAGGACCACAAATGTACAAAACTACAACAGACCCACACCAAGACACATTATAATGAAGTTGACTGAAATACAGAGTGAAGGTACATTCTTAAAGCCTGTGAGAGAAAAAAAACAAATTACATTTACGGGAAAACCAATCTGAACAAAGAGGTGAAAGAACTCTACAATTAAAACTACAGAACACTAAAAAAAGAAATTGAAGAAGACTTTAGAAGATGGAAAGACTTCCCATGCTCCTGGATAGACAGAATTAATATTGTCAAAATGACCATACTACCAAAAGTGCTATACAGATTCAATGCAATTCCTATTAACATCCCAATGACATTTTTCATAGAACTAGAAAAAGCAATCATGAAATTCATTTGGAAAAATAAAAGACCCAGAATAGCCAAAGCAATCCTTAGCAAGAAAAGTGAAGCAGGAGGCATCATAATACTACACCTCGAACTATACTACAGAGCTGTAGTAATAAAAACAGCATTATATTGGCACCAAAACAGACATGTAGACCAATAGTACAGAATAGAAGACACAGAGATGAACCCAAATAAATACTCTTATCTCATACTAGACAAAGGTGCCAAAAATATTCACTGGAGAAAAGACAGCTTATTCAACAAATGGTGCTGGGAAAAATGGAGAGCCACATGTAACAAAATGAAATTAAACCCTTATCTCTCACCCCGCATGAAAATCAACTCACTGCGGATCGAAGACTGAGGCACTAGAACAGAGACCCTGCAACTACTAGAAGAAAAAGTAGGCCCAAATCTTCACCATGTTGGCCTAGGATCTGATTTCCTTAACAAGACCCCTGAAGTACAAGAAGGTAAATGAAGAATCAAAAAATGTGATGGGTTCAAACTAAAAAGCTTCATTTCAATAAAAGAAACAATCAACAACATGGAGGGAAAGCCTCCCAATTGGGAGAAAATCTTTACCAGATGCACCTAAGATAGAGCATTAATTTCTAGGATATATAAAGAACACAAAAAACTTAACACACATACAAAAAACAAATAACCCAATCAATAAATGGGCAAAGGAACCGAACTGACACTTTACAGGAGAAATATGAATAGTCAAAAAACATGAAAACATATTCAACATCTCTAGCAATTAGAGAAATGCAAATTAAAATGACAGAGATTTCATTTCACACCAATCAGAATGGCAATTACCAAGAATACAATCAACAATAAGTGTTGAGAAAGATTTGGGGAAAAGATACACTCATACTGTATTTGCTGGTGGGAGTGCAAACTGGTGCAACCATTATGGAAAGCAGTATGGAGATTCCTCAGAAAACTTGGAATGAAACCACCATTTGACCCATTTATCCCACTCCTCAGTTTTTACCCAAAGGACTTAAAATCAACATCCTACAGTGACACAGTCACATTGATGTTTATAGCAGCTCAATTCAAAATAGCTATGGAACCAACCTAGATGCCTTTCAACAGATGAATGGTTAAAGAAAGGTGATATATATATATATATATATATATATATATATATATATATGTATATATATATATATATGATGGAATATTACTCAATTTTAAAGAAGAATGACGTCTGAGTCCCGGAGCCAGTGCAGCTCAGCGTACTCTGGCACACAAGCAGATTCAGGGTCCAGACAGGGCAGCCAGAGACTTCCCCAAGTAGTCTGGACCCCTGCGGTGGGAGGTGCCGTTCAAGGCTAGCCTCTCGGAGCTGACCGCCCAGTGAGAGACTTTCTACATAGAACCAGCCACAAGCCCCCGAACCAACGGAGAGCCTCGATCTGCAAACAGCCTCTGGGATCAGGGCAGGGCAGCCAGACACCTCTTCAGGTGGCTCTGCCCACTCCGGCTGCAGGCTCTCTTCTCGGGGCGATCCAAGATGGCAGCCTAGAGGGAGACTGCACCCCCTGTCGCTCCAGAACCCAGGAGTTAAGAAGGGGAGGCATTGAGAGACTCGGACTGAAATAGAGCCACGGGTGAGTCTGCCCACTGGGTAAAGCTCGGCCCGGGGGGCAGGCCCACATAGAGGTGGCTTATCGGAGCCAGGCAGGGCAGCTAGAGTCTTCCCAAGGTAGCCTTCCACACTCCGGCAGTGAGCTCCTCCCACACGGCCAGCTGCACGGTGCAGGCCCACAGTGAGAGCATTTCAGCACAGAGCCAGTTCCAAATCGTGGAACCAGTAGGGGGCTAGGGGCAGTTTTCTTCGGATACGCTGCTTTATCAGATTCCTCCAAGACATCAGGCTACTGAAGGCTGGGAGGTGATACACTGGAAATCTACCGGGACACTATAAGCCAATAGCGGAAAACTGCAATATCTCAGGGTCCCACTGACAACTGACCAATATGAGAAAACAAGGGAAGAAAATGTCCCAAACAAACCTAGATACTACATCAATAAAACCCAATGACAGCACAGCAGAAGAAATGTCAGAAAGGGAGTTCAGAATGTACGTAATTAAAACGATCAGGGAAGCAAATGAGGAGATGAAAGAACAAATGCAGGCATTGAAGGAGGAGATGAAAGAGCAAATGCAGGCATTAAATGATCGCACCAATCAACAGTTAAAAGACCAAATACGGGAAGCAAGAGATCATTTCAATAAAGAGTTAGAGATACTGAAAAAAAACCAAACTGAAATACTTGAAATGAAGGAAACAATAAACCAAGTTAAAAACTCCATAGAAAGCATAACCAATAGAATGGAGCACCTGGAAGACAGAACCTCAGACATTGAAGACAAATTATTTAATCTTGAAAGCAAAGCTGGCCAAACAGAAAAGATGGTAAGAAATCATGAACAGAATCTACAAGAATTATGGGATATCATGAAAAGGCCAAATTTAAGAATTATTGGGATTGAGGAAGGCTTAGAGAAACAAACCAAAGGAATGAACAATCTATTCAATGAAATAATATCAGAAAATTTCCCAAATCTGAAGAATGAAATGGAAAACCAAATACAAGAGGCTTATAGAACTCCAAACATACAAAATTACAACAGACCCACACCAAGGCACATTATTATGAAAATACCTAACATACAAAATAAAGACAGAATTTTAAAGGCTGCGAGAGAAAAGAATCAAATTACATTCAGAGGGAAACCAATAAGAATATCAGCAGATTTTTCAATCCAGACCCTAAAAGCCAGAAGGGCCTGGAACAACATTTACCAAGCCCTGAAAGAAAACGGATGCCAACCAAGAATCTTATACCCAGCAAAACTTACCTTCAAATTTGACGATGAAATAAGATCCTTCCATGATAAACAAAAGCTAAAGGAATTTACAAAAAGAAAGCCAGCATTACAGAACATTCTCAGCAAAATATTCCATGAGGAAGAGATGAAAAACAACGATGCAAATCAGCAACAGGAGGCGCTAGCCTAAAGGAATAGCCAAATAAAGGAGAAACCAAATCATGTCAAAAACAAATATGAGTCAATTGACTGGGAATACAAATCATATCACAATAATAACCCTGAATGTTAATGGCCTGAATTCATCAATCAAAAGACACAGACTGGCAGATTGGATTAAAAAGAAAGATCCAACAATATGCTGCCTGCAAGAGACTCACCTCATAGAAAGAGACACCCATAGACTAAAGGTGAAAGGATGGGGAAAAACATACCATGCACACGGACACAGCAAAAAAGCTGGAGTATCCATCCTCATCTCAGATAATGTGGACTTCAAACCAAAACTAGTCAGAAGGGATAAAGAAGGACATTACATGCTGCTTAAGGGAAGCATAAATCAGCAAGACATAACAATCATAAATATCTATGCCCCGAACATTGGCTCATCCACGTACGTCAAACAAATCCTTCTCAATTACAGAATTCAAATAGACCACAACACAATAATACTAGGCGATTTTAACACACCTCTCTCACCACTGGATAGATCGTCCAAACAAAAATTGAATAAAGAAACTATAGATCTCAACAACACAATCAGCAATTTAGACTTAACAGACATATATAGAATATACCATCCAACAAAGAACGAATACACTTTCTTCTCAAGAGCACATGGATCCTTCTCTAAAATAGACCATATTTTATGCCACAAAGCTACTGTTAGCAAATACAAGAAGATAGAGATACTACCTTGTACTCTATCAGATCATAATGGATTGAAATTAGAAATAAATGACAGAATAAAAAACAGAAACTTCTCCAATACTTGGAGACTAATAATACACTATTATACGATGAATGGATAACAGAAGACATCAGGAGGGAAATAAAAAAATTCTTAGAAGTAAATGAGAACAAAGACACATCATATCAAAATCTCTGGGACACTATGAAAGCAGTACTTAGAGGAAGATTTATTTCATGGGGTGCATTCAAAAAAAGAAGTAGAAATCAACAAATAAACGACTTAACACTACAGCTCAAAGCGCTAGAAAAAGAAGAGCAGACCAATACCAAAAGTAGTAGAAGACAGGAAATAGTTAAAATCAGAGCCGAAATCAATGAAATCGAAACAAAAGAAACAATTGGAAAAATTAACAAAATAAATAGTTGGTTCTTTGAAAAAATAAATAAAATTGATAAACCCTTAGCCACACTAACAAAGAGAAAGAGGGAGAAAACTCAAATTACTAAAATTTGGAATGAACAAGGAAACATCACAACAGACACGAGTGAAATACAAAACATAATTAGAAGCTATTTCGAAAATCTATACTCCAACAAAACAGAAAACCTCGAAGACATCAACAAATTTCTAGAGACATATGAATTACCTAAACTGAACGAGGAGGACATACACAACCTAAATAAACCAATTTCAAGCAATGAAATAGAAGAGGTCATCAAAAGCCTACCAACAAAGAAAAGTCCAGGACCAGATGGGTTCTCAGCCGAGTTCTACAAAACCTTTAAAGAAGAGCTCATTCCAATACTCCTCAAACTATTCCATGAAATAGAAGAGGAGGGAACCCTCCCAAACTCGTTCTATGAAGCCAATATCACCCTGATACCTAAACCAGACAGAGACACATCGAGGAAGGAAAATTTCAGACCAATATCCTTAATGAACATCGATGCAAAAATTCTCAACAAAATTTTAGCAAATCGCATACAAATATATATTAAAAAGATAGTGCACCACGATCAAGTGGGTTTTATCCCAGGGATGCAAGGTTGGTTCAACATTCGGAAATCAATAAATGTCATTCACCATATCAACAGACTTAAAGTTAAGAATCACATGATTATTTCAATAGATGCAGAAAAAGCATTTGATAAAATACAGCATCCCTTCATGCTCAAAACACTAGAAAAAATTGGGGTAGTAGGAACATTCCTAAACATTATAAAGGCAATCCACGCTAAGCCCATGGCTAATATCATTCTAAATGGTGAAAAACTGAAAGCGTTCCCCCTAAAAACTGGAACAAGGCAGGGATGCCCTCTTTCACCACTTCTATTCAACATCGTCCTCGAGACTCTAGCCAGAGCAATCAGAAAAACCAAAGAAATTAAAGGGATACGAATAGGAAAAGAAGAACTCAAACTATCCCTGTTCGCTGATGACATGATTATATATTTAGAGGAACCTGGAAATTCCACCAGAAAACTTTTAGAACTCATAAGTGAATTCAGTAAAGTAGCAGGTTACAAGATCAATGCTCATAAATCCAATGCATTTTTATACATAAGTGATGAATCTTCAGAAAGAGAAATTAGGAAAACTACCCCATTCACAATAGCATCAAAAAAAATAAAATACTTGGGAATCAATCTCACAAAAGAGGTGAAAGACCTCTACAATGAGAACTACAGAACACTAAAGAAAGAAATTCAAGAAAACCTTAGAAGATGGAAAGATCTCCCATGTTCCTGGATAGGCAGAATTAATATCGTCAAAATGGCTATACTACCTAAAGTGCTATACAGATTCAATGCAATTCCAATTAAAATCCCAATGATGTACCTTGCAGAAATAGAGCAAGCAATTATGAAATTCATCTGGAAGAATAAAAAACCTAGAATAGCTAAAGCAATCCTCAGTAGCAAGAGCGAAGCAGGGGGTATTGCAATACCAGATCTTCAACTCTACTACAAAGCAATAGTAACAAAAACGGCATGGTATTGGTACCAAAATAGACAGGTAGATCAATGGTACAGAATAGAGGACATGGACACAAACCCAAATAAATACAATTTTCTCATACTAGACAAAGGTTCCAACAATATGCAATGGAGAAAAGATAGCCTCTTCAACAAATGGTGCTGGGAAAACTGGAAAACCATATGCAATAGAATGAAATTAAACCCCTATCTCTCACCCTACACAAAACTCAACTCAAAATGGATCAAGGACCTTGGAATCAGACCAGAGACCCTGCATCTTATAGAAGAAAAAGTAGGTCCAAATCTTCAACTTGTTGGCTTAGGATCAGACTTCCTTAACAGGACTCCCATAGCACAAGAAATAAAAGCAAGAATCAACAACTGGGATAGATTCAAACTAAAAAGCTTTCTCTCAGCAAAGGAAACTATCAGAAATGTGAAGAGAGAGCCTACAGAGTGGGAGAATATCTTTGCCAACCATACCTCAGATAGAGCGCTAATTTCCAGAATCTATAAAGAACTCAAAAAACTCTACACGAAGAATACAAATAATCCAATCAACAAATGGGCTAAGGAAATGAACAGACACTTCACAGAAGAAGATGTACAAGTAATCAACAGATATATGAAAAAATGTTCAACATCCCTAGTAATAAGGGAAATGCAAATCAAAACTACCCTAAGATTTCATCTCACCCCAATTAGAATGGCGATTATCAAGAACACAAGCAACAATAGGTGTTGGCGAGGATGTGGTGAAAAAGGAACACTCATACATTGCTGGTGGGGTTGCAAATTAGTGCAGCCACTCTTGAAAGCAGTGTGGAGATTCCTCAGAAAGCTTGGAATGGAAACACCATTTGACCCAGCTATCCCACTCCTTGGCCTATACCCAAAGGACTTAAAATCAGCATACTACAGAGATACAGCCACATCAATGTTCATTGCTGCTCAATTCACCATAGCCAGATTGTGGAACCAACCTAGATGCCCTTCAGTTGATGAATGGATAAAGAAACTGTGGCATATTTATACAATGGAATATTACTCCGCAATGAAGAATGATAAAATTATGGCATTTGTAGGCAAATGGTCGAAATTGGAGAATATCATGCTAAGTGAGATAAGCCAATCTCAAAAAACTAAAGGACGAATGATCTCGCTGATAAGCGGATGAGGACATATAATGGGGGTGGGAGGGGTTAGCATTAGGTTTAGGGTTAGGTTTAGAGTTAGGCTAAGGAGAGCGGTAAGAATGAAGGAAAGAAGGACTGTATAAAGGGAAAACGGTGGGAGGGGTGGGGGGGAAGGGAAAAAAAAAGAAACATCATTACCCTATGTAAACGTAAAAAAAAAATAAAAAAAAATAAAATAAAACTTGAACTCAGATTTAAAAAAAAATAAATAAAGAAGAATGAAATTATAGCATTTGCTGTCAAATAGCTTGAGTTAGAGAATATCAGGCTAAGTGAAATAAACCAGACCCAAAAAACCAAAGGCCAAATGTTTTCTGTGATATGTGGAAGCTAATTCACAATAAGGGGAGAATAAAGAAGAATAGAGTTAATTTATGTTAGGTAGAGGGGAGTGAAGGAAGGTGAAGGAGTATGGGGGTAGGAATGATAGTAGAGTGAAACAGACATTATTACCTCATGTACATATATGATTGCATGACGGATCTGATCTTATAATATGTATAATCAGAAAAATGTGAGATTACATTTCATTTATACGTGATCTATCAAAATATATAGATGCATTGTACTGTCATGTACAATTAATCAGAACAAATTTGAAAATGTAAATGAAGAACAAACTGAATAAAATGGAAGATTCTAAGACCAGATTAAAAAAAATTGTCCTAGAGACAAGATGGCAGATTAATGGGAAGTAGCTTTTCTCACAGCTCTGTGACTGGGGTCTCAGTGAGAAAACTACTTCTCTGTGAGGTAAGTTTAAAAACAAACAAACAAACAAAAAATAACACTCCACCAATACTCAACATTGAACAGAGAGCCTTGAAGATTGAGGAATTTTGGGTACATCAGAGAAGGCTAAGGTATAGAATTGGCAGTGAGTTCTGGGTGGCAGTGCAGAAAATTACTACACAAGGTCAAAAAAGATCTAAAAGTGCTAGGAAAGTCTTGGTGTGGGGAAACCAGGATCAGAGGGGCAGCCTGCCCTGGGCCAATCCAGAGGTTATTGAGTCCATTAAACTGGTGCAAGAAAGTCATAGTCTGCCCATGGTGTGTGGAGGACAAGTTGGAGACATTTTAATGCCTCCTTGAGACTGAGGCATGACCTCAGACCGGGAACTTGAATCTGTGAGTTTGGAGATGAAACCAATACATGAATCTGGAAGACACCAACCACTAAATCTGAACTGAGCATAGCAAAGCAGGAGAATCTCTGCCATGGACACCATTTTGACTGGGGGTAATACAGATCAGAGAGGTGGGAGAAATCCTGCCCCACCTCTTCCATCCATTGAACCCAGCAGTATGCAGCACCAGCTGCAGGGAGAAACTAAACCCCTCAGAATGACTGAGCTCAGTGCTCAGAAACAGTTCTTGAGAGGCCTAAAAAAGGCAGTACCCCTGTCTGTCAGCTTTTCCACTGTTGTGACTAACAGAACCAACCAGAACAATAGTAGAGGAGGAAAAGTTTATTTGGGAGTTCTTGGTTTCAGAGGTCTCAGTCTTTGGACAGCTGGCTCTATATCTTGGAGTTCAAGGTGGGACAGATAGTGATGGTAGAAGATCTTAGTGGAGGAAGGCAGTTCACATGATGATCAGAAAGCAGAGAGAGAGAGAGTCCACTCACCATATACATAGCTCAAAGCCACACCTCCAATGCCCATCTCCTCCATCCACACCCTACCTTTACAAACCACTCAATTAATCCCTATCAGGGGATTAATTTGCTAATTGGGTTAAGACTCTTATAACCCAATCATTTCTTCTCTGAACCTTCTTACACTGTCCCACACATGAGCTTTTGGGGGACACCTCACAACCAAACCATAACAATCCTGAACAACAGTGAAAGGCTGACTCCCCCTTCCCAAAGAGGTGTTCTGGGGAGAGAGTGAGTCCAGTCCTAGAAGTACATTGATTCATTAATGACAATGAAACACCTGGGGAGATACCAGAGCAAATCCCCAGGCCTGGGAACTCCACTTTCAGAAATTCATCTCATTGAAACTAGCAGCAATGAGACCCTGGCAGTGAAGCTGAAAGAATCTTCCACAGCTCCTCACATCATCCCACTAGAAAGGCATTTTGGCACAGTCAGCAGACAAATAATCTCATTGACTATTCTGTTATTTTGTTTTTATTTTTGTTGTTGTTTTTCTTTAATGTGTACTGATTGATACAAGATGAACATTTATAAATTTGCAGACATATATATTTGGTTCTGCTTTTTCATTTTTAGCATTCTTGAAGATAGCTTTTTATTGTGGTATGTTTTTTGAGGTTTCTGGTTTTTGATTATTATATTTTGGATGACTTTTTTATTGTCTCTTCTACAACTCTGTTTTCCTTTGTTTCTATTTCTTTTTTTTTTTCTTGCTAACAGCCAAACTCTAGTTCTCTCCCTCTCTCTCTCTCTCTCTCTCTCTCTCTCTCTCTCTCCCTGTAATTCTTTTACTTCTATTTGTTGCTCTTCGCCCTTCATAAACCCACCTTATGTCTCCTCTGCATTTGCCCCATTCACCTTTTGAATCTACAAACCCTTTTCTACCACCCCATTTCTTTTTCTTCCCTCTTAAATAACTCTAACTCTATGCTTATATGTATTCAAATATATTTATCTTTTCTCATTTCTAGCATTTTTTGAGGACAGTTATTTTTCATGGACCAGTTTTTGAGGACTCAGATGTTTGGTTATTATATATCAATTTTGTTCTTGTAATCTTTTATTTCTATTTAAAATTTTCATTTTATACATTTTTTTCTCTCACATACAAATTCCCTCAACTCTCCTTCTCTCTTTTCCTCCATTAACAGCCAATCCTATTGTTCTCTCTTCACTCTTCCTCTAATTGTTTACTTCTATTTCCCCTCCTTCTTCCTTATAATTATCCTATCCTATGTCACATCTCTGTTCACCACTTGAAATTGTAAACTCTTTTGTAAACTTACTGTTTTCACTGTGGGCAATAAATGGCCATATAATTTCTGATAATCATGACAATCAACATTGTAGATTTTAGAGCAATAGCTATTCAGTTTTATGCTGTAAATTGTTTGCATCAGTTCTTATTATCTCTCTCCTCCTAAACTGTGAGGTAATGGACATTTTCAGGGACATCATAAGTCCATAGGGTAGAAACTCCACTCCCTCAAAATCAACTATTAGGTGATGGCCACACAAACAATATGAAAAGGCAAGGGAACAAATTGCTCCAAACAAACAAAAATTCTTTAATAACAGAGTTCATTGACACCTCTGTGGAAGAAATGTCAGAGAAGGAGTTTATTTATGTTTATAGTTAAAAAATCTGATGGGACAATGTAAAGAAGAAAATACAGGAAGCAAAGGGTCACTTCAATAAAGAGATATTTAGAACAAAAAAACCCAAAAAAGCAAAAATTCTCAAAATGAAGGAATCAATAAACCAAATCAAAATTGCACTGGAAAGAATCAACAGCAGACCAGACCACGTGGAAGATAGTTTCAAACAACAAAGACAAAATATATAATCTTGAAATCAAAGTTGACCAGGGAGAAAAGATGTTAAGACACCATGAACAGAACTTCCAAGAAATATGGGATAACATGAAAAGACTAAACTTAAGTTTTATTGGGATAGATGAAGACTTGAATGCATAATCTTTTCAATGAAATGATATTTAAAAATTTCTCAGCATAAGAATGAAATGAAAAACTCAAATACAAGAGGCATAAAGGACCCAAAATATACAAAATTACAACAGATCCACACTGAGGCACATTATTATGAAAATGCCTAAAATATAGAATAAGAATAGAATTTTAAAGACTGTCAGAGAAAAATTACAGGTTACATTTAGAGGGAAACTAATTCATATCTCAGGTGATTTCTCAACCCAGACCCTTAAAGCTAGGTCTTGCAATAATATATACCAAACTCTGAAAGAAAATGGATGTCAACCAAGAATATTATACTCTGCAAAATTAAGCTTCAGAATTGATGATAAAATTTAAAAAACTTATATGATAAAAGTTATAAGAATTCACTACTAGAAAACCTGAACTACAAAGCATGCTCAACAAAATATTTCATGAAGAAGAAATGAAAAATAAAATTGAAAACCAGCAAAGTGAGGAATTACACTAGAAGAATAGTCAATCAAAGGAAAAACTAATTCAAATTAAAAATCAGAAATAATTAAAAATGACAGGGAATAAAAATCATTTCTCAATAACATTGAATGTAAATGGCCTAAACTTATCAATCAAAAGACATAGACTGGAAGACTGGATTAAAAACAGACACATCCATATGCTGTCTCCAAGAGACTCAATTCAGGCAAAGACATCTACAGATTGAAGGAAAAAGGTTGGGAAAAATCTTATCATTCACAGGATCTCATAAACAAGCAGGGGTTTCTGATAAAGTGGACTTCAAGTTAATATTAATCAGAAGGGAAAAAGAAGAACATTTCATACATTTCATTTCATTTAAGGAAACAAAAATTAACAAGTCATAACAATCTTAAATTTTTATGCCCAAACAATAGAGCATGTATACACATCAAACAAACACTTCACAATCTCAAAAATCAAATATACCACAACACAATAATAATGAGTGACTCAATATGCCTCTCTCCTCTGTCACCAATCAATAGATCTTCCAAAAAATAAATAAAGAAGTTATATAACTAAAAATACAATTAATTTTTTAGACTTAACAGACATGTAGAATATTTAAGTCATCAACAACTGAATAAACTTTCTTCTCAGCAGCACAGGAATCCTTCTCAATAACAAACCAAATCATAGGCCACAAAGCAACTCTTAGCAAATACAAAAAATAGAGATAATACCTTGCATTTTATCATATCATAATGGAATGAAACTAGAAATCAAAAATAAATGAAAATAGAAGCTCTTCTAACACTTGGAGACTAAGCAATACACTATTGAATGACCAATGGATAGCAAATGATATCAGGGATGAAATTTTAAAAAATGCTGAGAGATAAGTGACGTTGATATTTTGATAAAACATCAAAATTTCTGGGATACCCTGAAGGCAGTTCTTAGAGGAAACTTCATTGTACGTGAGCTCTTTAATGAAAAGAATAGAAAATCAACAAACAAGTAACCTAAATTTACACCTCAAATCCCTAGTAAAAGAAGAGCAAATAAACATAAATAGCAATAGAAGACAGGAAATAATTAAAATCAGAGCTTCTTCAACAGATGAATAGGTAAAGAAAATGTGATATATATACATATATATATATATATACATATATATATATATGATGGAATATTACTCAATCTTAAAGAAGGATGAAAATATGGAGATTTCTAGCAAATGGGTGGATTGGCTAAGTGAAATAAGCCAATCACAAAAAAACCAAGGCCAAATGTTTTCTCTGATTGGTGGGTGCTAATTCACAAAAATGGGAGTGGACTATGGAAGAATAGATTTACTTTAAATTAGGCAGAAGGGAGTGATGGGAGATGAGGGGATATGGGGATAGGAAGGATAGTAGATAGAACAGACTTTATTACCCTATATACACATATAACTATATGACCAGTGGGATGCCACATCATGTACAATGAGAAATTATACTCCATCTATATATGATGTATCAAAGTGAATTCTACTGTCAGGTATAACTAACTAGAACAAACAAAAAATAAAATTAATGAAACGTGAACCAAAAATATGATTAAAAAACTGATGAAACAAAAAGTTGATTCTTAAAAAAAACAGTGGTTCTTTGAAAAAAATAAATAAAATTGATAAAACCTTAACCATGCCAACAAAGAGAAAGAGAGAAAACTCAAACTACTAAAATTTGTGATGAAAAAGGAAATATCACCACGGACACCATTGAAATATAGACGATAATCAGAAACTACTTTGAAAACCTCTACTCCAATAAAACAGAAAAATCATGAAGACATTAACAAATTTCTGGAGACATACAATCTATCCAAACTGAATCAAGAGGACTTAGAAAATTTAAACACATTAATTTCAAGCAACAAAATCAAAGACTCCATTGAAAGCCCACCAGCAAAGAAAAACCCAGGACCAAATGAATACTCAAGAGTGTTTTACCAGACCTTCAAAAAAAAAAAATCTTACATCAATACTCCTCAAATTATTCCATTAAATAGAAAGGGAGGGAATACTTCCAAACTCATTCTATGAAACTAGTATCACCCCGATACCAAAACCAGGCAAAGACACATCAAGGAAAGAAAACTTCAGACCAATATCCCTGATGAACATAGATGCAAGAATTCTCAATAAAATACTGGTAAGTCACATCCAAAAACAGAGTAAAAGATAGTGCACCATGATCAAGTGGGGTTCAGTCCAAGGATGCAAGTTTGGTTCAGCATATAGAAATCAATAAACTTAATTCATCACATCAATGGACTTAAAGATAAGAATCACACGATTGTCTCAACAGATGCAGAAAAAGCATTTTGCAAAATTCAACATCCATTCATGCTCAAAGAACTAGGGATGGTAGGAGCATGGCTCAACATTGTAAAAGCTATGTATGCTAAACTTAAGGACAACACCATTCTAAATGGAGATAAATTGAAAGCATTCCCTTTAAAAACTGGAAAAAGACAGGTATGCCTTCATTTACCATTTCTATTCAACATAGACCTTGAAACCCTAGCCATGGCAATTAGACAAAAGAAAAAAATTAAAGGGATACAAATAGGAAAAGAAACCAAATTACACTTATTTGCCAATGACATGATTCAATATTTATTAGGCCCAAAAAACTCCACCAGAAAACTTCTATATCTAATTAATGAATTCAGCAAAGTAGCAGGGTATAAAAGTTACACCTATAAATCAATCGTGTTCCTATATACCAATGATGCATCAGCGAAAAGAAAATCAGAAAAACTATCCCTTTCACAATACTGAAAAAATTAAAATACTTTGTAATCAAAAAAAAATTAAAATACTTTGTTACTCTTTTGTAACAAAAGAGGTGAAAGGCCTCTACAATGAAAACCACAGAACACTGATGAAGGAAAATGAGGGAGACCCCAGAAAATGGAAAGATCTCCCATGTACTCAGATAGGCAGAGTTAATATTGTCAAAATGGCCATACTACCAAAGGTGCTATACAGATTCAATGCAATTCCTATTAAGGTTCTGATGACTTTCTTCATAGAAATACCAAGAACAGTCACGAAATTCATTTGGAAAAATAAAAGACCCAGAATAGCCAAAGCAATCCTTAGTGATAAAAGTGAAGCAGGAAGCATCACAATACCAGACCTTAAATTATATTACAGAGATATAGTAACAAAAACAGCATGGTATTGGCATCAAAGCAGACGTGAAGACCAAAGGTGCAGAATAGAAAACTCAGAGATGAACCCACATAAATACAGTTACCTCATACTAGACAAAGGTGCCAAAAACACAAATTGGAGAAAAGATAGCCCCTTTAACAAATGGTGCTGGGAAAACTGGAAATTCATAGGTAGTAAAAAAAAAAAAAAAAAAAAAAGACAAAGAAAGAAAGAAAGAAAATTAAATTCCTATCTCTCACCCTGCACAAAACTCAACTCAAAGTCAATCAAGGACCTAGGCATTAGACAAGAGACCCTGCTCCTATTAGAAGTAAAAGTAGGCCCAATTTTCCATCATGTTGGCTTAGGAAACAACTTCCTCTATAAAACTCCTAAAGCACAAGAAATAAAATCAAGAATCAGTAAATGGAATGGTCTCAAACTATAAAGCTTCTTCAAAGCATAGGAAATAATAAAAAAAGACCTGAACAGAAAGTCTACACAATGGAAGAAAACCTTTGCTACCTGCACATCAGATAGAGCATTAATCTCTAGGATATATAAAGAATTCAAAAAACTTAACACCAACAAAAAATAATCCAATGAATAAATGGACAAAGGAACTGAACAAACACTTCACAGAAGAATAAATATGAATAGTAAAAAACCATGAAAACTTGTTCAGCATCTCTAGCAATTAAAGAAATGCAAATTAAAACTACACTGAGATTTCATCTCACTCCAGTCAGAATGACAATTATCAAGAATACAAATAACAATAAATGTTGGCAAGGATGTGGAGAAAAAGGTTCACTCAAACATTGCTGGTGAGACTGCAAATTGGTGTAATCACTCTGGAAAGCAGTATGGACATTCCTCAGAAAACTTCAATGGAACCACCATTTGACCCCATTATCCCACTCCTCGGTTTATACTCAAAGGATTTAAAATCAGCATAATATAGTGATACAGCCACATCAATGTTTATAGCAGCACAATTCACAATAACCAAGCTATGGTTAACCAAACCTAGGTGCCTTCCAACAGATGAATGGATAAAGAAAACATGGTATATATGTACGGTGAAATATTACTCAGTCATAAAGAAGAATGAAATTGTGGCATTTGCTGATAAATGGATGGAACTGGAGAATATCATGCTTAGTGAAATAAGCCAATCCCCCAAATCCAAAGTCCAAATGTTCTCTCTGATATGTGGATGCTAGCCCACAATAAGGAAGGGTATGGAGGAAAGAATAGAAGTTCATTGTATTAGGCAAAGGGGAATGAAGGGAAGGGAGATGAGAGGCAAATGGGAAGGACAGAAGAATGAATCGGACAAAACTTTCCTTCCTAGTTTAAGAATACACAACCAGGGTAACTCTACATCATGTACAACCCCAAGAATGGGATCTGACCTAGAATAAGTTATACTACATGTATGTATGATATGTCAAAATACACTCTACTGTCATGTATATGTAAAAAGAACAAATTTAAAAAATTGTCCTGAATATATGCTGTTTACAAGCAACACACTTTATTAAGATACAGAGAAGTTCTAAGTAAATGTATGGAAAATAGATTTGCTATGCAAATTTTAAACCAAGGAAAACTGGTACTGTTATATTACCATTAAACTCAGTGGATTTTCAAGAGAAAAAATAAAAAGGGACATTTCAAATCATGGGAGTCGATTCATCAAGAGGGCACAAAAACCTAATGTCTCCTTAACAAAGGAGTTTCAAAGTGCATGTATGGATGTATTGGGAGAAATGAACAGCAATTATAGTTTGAAATTGTAACATGCAAGTGAGCTACAGAACATTTAGACAATATTGTCAGTTTGACACAATTCATAACAGCAGAATAAACATTGTTTTCAAAGGAATATGGCACACTCGCCTAGAGAGAGCATATACAGAATTTTAAGTCCAATTCACAGAAAAGCCTCACCTGCTAAGGAATTCTCCTTAGCCACCTGTGTTCCACATTCCAGATTCAAACTCTCATAATCCCACTTGGCATGATTTCCCACTTGGAGACAATTATAAATTAGTGGGTCCTGATTGTCTTTTTAGGGTGCCTGCTAGTCTCTCCAATGAAGGAGTCTGCTTTTCCATCCTGGCTATATGTCTCCTGTAAGAATCCACCCGAAGCTGTCTAGAAGGCACCTCAGCATTGTCTCTCAGAAGGAAAAGTGGGGAAACTTGTGTCCAGTGGTACTGATGGTTCACGACTCTGTGGATCCAGTGCAGGTACAGGTGTAGGATTTTATAAATCTGATGTATTTAGTTTATGAAAAGACCAGACATATGTATCCTTTCAACTCCAAATCAGAGACCCAAAATGATAAGGGTCATTGACCATTTTATGCAGGAAAAATAAAATCTACAGAAACATCCCATTTTTATTTCTAATACTTGAAATGCCATATTTCTTTAATAAGAAGATTCATGTTTTGTTTTTCAGTTCTATTCAATGTCAGAAATTCTCTTTTCAAACATTGCTTCTTCATCGTTTCACTGCTTTTCTGCTGCTTTCTTCTAGAAATTAACTGGAACATTCTTATTTTGACTTAAACGTATCATAATCTCTTTTCTCCTCCTTGTTCTCCCCTGCTACATTTTGAACAATGCCCTCAGGATTTGTCTTCAGTTTAATACGACTCTCCTCAGCTTTGTCTGATCCGCTGCTTATGCTATGTGTTGTGCAAAGGGTCCCCCAAAATAAATGCAGCTGTCAATAGACTGCAGAGAGGAGCCATTTAGCGAGACAGCGACTGACAGCACCATGGGATTCTTTTCAGGAGAAGGCGCAGTCCCTTCTCTTCTCTCTTAGCTTGGCCCTCCTGCACTATGAAATGATGCAAATTCAGACTCACCTCTGTTAACCGAGGCTTACAGGACAGGCCTGACTACCACCCAACTGCCATGGGACTTTGATTTTCCTTTTGGCTCTCTGAATCTCTGATCAGAGATAAACTTTTTGACAGTTTTATAGGCAATGGCTGGCGTTTCTTTTAGTCTTCTCACGAGGGGAGTCGCCCTCTTCAGAGTCTCGGTTTTATTTGGAGATCTTGATCACCAGTTTTTGTTGTTGTTTGCCTCGTGTAGAACCAAAGCTCTATTTTTCATGGCTGCCAAAATATTGAAATCAAGTTCTTAATCCCAAAGGACAAAAGTGGGAGTCAAATGCTCTCAGTTTTCTTTGGTCAGCCACACAATATTCATCATTCTTTTCTCTTTGTTTCTGGGATGTCAGGATTTCTTTCTTTCTTTTTTAATCTTAGCTTTTTTCTTCTTTTGAAGTAAGTTTTGTCTTTAACTTTCTGTTGTTAAGGTCATTGTGCATTTCCATGCATTCATGTAAGATGAGTGCATATTGGTTCAAACGACAACTGAAAATCATAGGACCAAGGTACACCTTAACTGGTGTACTGTGGCTGGCATGTGAGAAGGGACTTGTGGTAGAGGCAAAAATGGACTCAGAAAGCAGGTGAAAACAGGTGATAGGAACGGCCACCGTATGGTGAGAAAGCACTAGCACCTAGGCTGTGTGCTGAACACTTTACTTACTTTATACATCTAATTCTTGCAATACCCTATATGGTGTCATTATGCAAGTACTAGAGAGAGGAAATTGCTCAAAATCACCAAGATACTAGGCAGCAGAGAGGAGCTACAAATCCCATTTTCCATGATTCAGAAGTCAATTTCCTTGACACCAAACTGTCCTCCAGAGTGATCCATCCTTCACCTTTCCATACCTGTACTCAGCACATTAGTGAAAAGAGAATGATTGACAAGACAGGGACAGGTCTCATAAAATGAGTGAGGAAAGAGACAGAGAGAAAATGGGAAAGGCAGAGGAAGGATAAAAAGGAGGGGATACAGATCGCTTGGGAATAAAATGCTGGTCCTGGGTTATAATCCTTCTCTGCCTACCACTCCCTGGGTTCCCCAAGAGACATCCTTCTTTGGGACTCAATTTCCCCATCTAGAAAATGTGGGACAATGGAGTCCAGATCTAAAACATCTTCCTTCTCTGACCACGCTGCCAGGTTTTCCACAGCAGGCACAGTGGCCAAAAACACACAGCAGGACCTTGTCGATTCTGTATCAGCAGGAGAAGAAAGGTGGAGAAACCACCTCCGGCCAAACTCGTTAACAGTTGTTTCATTAATCACAGTTTGTGTTTCAAATCCAAAGACAATCTGTCCAATTAACATTAAAGTTCTGGCAGCCATGAAGAGACCTTTAGAAAAGGCAATTTGACACAATTGCTAATAATGCTCCCATTTAGAAAAGTAGCTCCCAAACATAGCATTCTCCTGGTGACAGCTGGAGACGGGTCCAAAGGAGCAAGATGGGCTTCCGGCACCTCCATCATTTGACCCTGTCTCTCCATACAGCTTCATCTCCCTAGGAGCCTGTTACATGCCAGCTGTCCTAGCAGGACAGTCTTCCAGAATTCGCCACTGTCATTCACACCTCTGTGCCCTTGTCTGAGCCTGCAGCTCACATATCTCCCCAGTTGCTCTGTGTTCTTTTCTAAGCTCCTCCATATCACTTTTTGCACCCTACTTCTTCCAACAAATAATATTCGGTCTGTTGAGTCTTTGGTTTGCAACTTCCTTCCATTACTCACTAACTTGGCCATGTTTTATGCTCTTATCTTCAAGTAATACATACACATAGCCAAAAACACTCAAATGGTACACAGAATTATATGACAAAATCTAATTCTCTTTCTCTTCCTAACTTCCAGGGTTCTACTTGGATGTAATCTCAGTTACCAATATCTTGTGATATTTTTTCCTGAAAATGCCTGTAAGAATGTATAAATTAATGAATGAATAAATAAGTAAAAAAATTCCTCACAACAAATAATAATACATTATGCATACTCTTTTACACCTGGTTGAACAATATATCTTGAAGCTTGTTTCTTATCAGTGCACACAGATTTTAGCACAGTCCTTATGACTTTGGACAAATAGATTGAGCTCTCTGGGTCCATACCTACTCCCAGGGTATGTAGCCCTTAGGTCATTTTGTTGAATTGTCTGTTAGTACTTTATGCAATGTTGGCCACCAATAATGGATGTTTGTGGGAGAATGACTGTTTATAAGGAACATTGTGGTAGTAACTTGAGACTAGTACCTGACAGGTAGAAGGTAGTTAATGTGAGATTCCTCTTTCTTTTCTCTGAAATAACATAGCAGGCATGGGTTAAAACTCACTACAGAGTATTTAGCGTCATGCTGCTTTATTTACAATCTTTGGTGTGTGTATGTGCACACTTACATGTCACATCTCAGCCCTGATCCACCAAGAGCCTGAAGACACTGCTTAGAATGAGCCCTAGGAAAGAAGATGAAGTCAGTCAAGAGAACTTTCTCCAGCCCACCCAAAGCACCAGACTCAGGAGCTTTGGTTGAGGGTCCCTGTTGTGCCAATTGCTTTGAGCGGTCTGTGACTTTTCTCAGGCTTTTGCCAGCCACTGCTCTGCATGAGAGGAGTAAGTTATTTTTCTTGGGTAGGATAAGCCAATGATGCACTTGAAAGCACCATACAGGAGGGGTACCTTTAACAGTGAGAACAGTAAGGCGGGGATCCTGCCTTTGAGCTTGATATCATTGACCCCCTACCTCATAGCTCTTGCCTGACTGCTTTCTCTGCTTCTGACGTATTCCAAAAAACAGGGACCAGGTAGCAGAAAGTTCCAGGCAGAGTGTAATAACAGAGATTCAGGCAGAAGTACAGCTTTGCTTTTGTGCTTTGCCCATTTGTATAGATGCCCATCCTGCTGTTAGAGATTTGGAGAGCAGTCTGTGGGGCAGGAGAAAGCAAGGATCAGACAGACTCAGGAGCCTAGAAAAAGTCTGAAGGTCATGGTGGATCCCCATTCCTTGAGTCAGTACTGTCTGCTCTAGAAGGCTACTGTTCCAGGAATACTCTGCTGGTTGGTAACAACAACCTGTTTTACAAATGGTGGTTAATTTCAGTGAGAAGTGCAGTCTTGGGGAAGGAGGGGGACTGTGTGTAGTTTCGACACTGCCTAGGTATCTATGGCGCAGCCCAGAGCATCTTAAATGCTGAATTTGAGGCTGATGATATATTTTCTGTCCTGCATGGGAAGGTGTGTGTGTTTGTAGGGCGGGGGAGGAAGTCCTTTGGGAGAATTACCCAAGAAGTAGAGGGAAGAGATCAATCTGGAAGCCCCAAGCACTGCAAACTTTCCCCGAGCTGGCTTTCTCAGAGGGTTGGGCATCCCGTTGCTTCCTGGTAATTACCAGCTGCAACTGCGCTCAGCAGGCTGAGATGGCAGGTGATGCCGCCTCCCTCCCCCTCCCCGCTCCTCCCCCTGACTGACTCTCCTTGGGTGCCCTTGTCATTTTTCCTGCAGATTCTTGCTGGCCCTGGCGAGGCAGCAGACAACAGGAGTGTCCTGTTGATTCTTTTCCTCGTTTCCCCATGGAATCCTTGAAATACAAGCAGGCGAGGGGAGTGAGAGGAAATGAAGGGGTCCTTAGATATCTGGGGAGGAGATGACCTTTGAAACCATCTTTTCTGGGTGACACCTGAGCCATGCAAGCCTGCAATTTCCTCTATGAGTGTGCAGACGCGTCACGTAAGGCCCTTAATGACAGTGTGGGCGATGGATGGCGACAGGGCAGTTGAAGTTTAAAATATATGCCAAGGAGATATTAAAAGCCATATAACTACCTTGAAGGGATGAGAACAGGCAGGAGAGCAGGGGAGAGGGGCTGAAGTTCCGCCAGGTGTCTGTGAGGGTGACAGAGTTCTCTTTTCTTCATCCTTTACTGTTCTGCACCTCATCTCCTGATGTTTTGTAGGCCTTCAGTATTTCTCCACATTTTTCTGTTGCTGAAGTCACTATACTAGCCCAGACCCCAATTACCTTTCTTCTTGACAATTACAGTAATAGACTCCCTGCCCCCAGGCTCCGCCACTTCCAGTCTACCCTGCAGATGTCACCAGATTGAACTTCCTAAAATATCACTTTGCACATGTCATTTTCTTGCTTAAAATCTTCAACGACTCCCCATTGTCTGTAAAGTAAAGGCTAAAAGTCTTACTCTGAATATGAATGTTGCCCAAACCTCAGACTTCCTGTGTCCCCTGTGAAGGCTGGAGCCAGACCTTACTTAGCCCTCTGTCTGCTAACTCATGTGAATGTCGGGAGGAAAAGGATTTATTCTTCGGCACTGATGATAATAAGCACTCAAATGATATTTGTTGAGTGAAAACATTAATTTACTCATTAAGGGAGTATGGAATAGTAAATGATAGGTGCCTAATAAATCTTTCTTGAAGGAAGATATGGAGGGAATCATCTTGGGGAAGAAAGACCATGTTATATTAGCATGGGAGCAGAGGGTAGATAGAGGCCAGCAGACTCCGGGGTCTCCAGACTCAGAGTAGGGCAGTCAGAACTTGCAGAGAGAGCTATGGATGGAGGAATTAAAGCAGCGGTTGTAGGTGACCAGAGCATCAGACCAGGTATTGGGAGTAGATGACCGAGCATGGATTGGAGCTCAGGAGCCCATGTGGGAGGACCAGGAGTAGAAATCCAACTGGGTGAGGAGCCAGGGATAGAAAACTGGCACATCAACCAGGATATGCTGGGCTATTTTAAAAACCATGATAACACACTTACTTTGTATGAGTGGCACTTGGCTTTGGATGTCATAAATGTTCTTGAGACTTGGATGAAAGTTGAGGGTCCATTTGTCAGAAAAGTGAATAAATCCGTATGATTTTACACCCTTCCTAGGGTTGAGATAGTTTCACGAAAGCCAATCCCCAGGCTAAGAAAACCTGTTTTCTAAAGTATGGATATCTCAGGGCTGGGGAGGTAGCTCAGTTGGTAGAGTGCTTGTCTTGCAAGTACAAGGTCCTGAGTTCAATCCCCAGGTCCGCAAAAAAAAAAAAAAAAAAAAAAAAAAAGAGTATGGCTATCTCAAATCTGCATCAGAGTGGCTTATTTTTACCATTTATTAACACGATGAATCCTTGCAACTCTTTGAAATTGGTAACCACTTTTGTTAAAAATTTATTTATTTATTTACTTTTCCATTGTTTTGATTTTAAGCCTCAGTGTGATGTGTCATGCCCAGATGAGATGTGACCATATATTTAGGGGTAAAAGTCAGATCTTTTGGTTTCAAGTTGACTTTTTTTTTCCTACCATAATAACCTGTGCTAATATTTCTGCGTGGACCAGAAAACCCTTTAACAGATATTCACTGAGTACCTGTTACGTGTTTGGCTTTGCATTGGGCACATGAGCGACATGACTGAGCAGTGACAGACCAACAGTTGCATATGCAACTCCACATGAAAATCAAGGTCAGTACTTGCCCCTTCTGAAAGCCAGAACTGGAAAAGGTTCTGGTCACAAAGCATTCACGCATTCCAGGCTTCGTGAAAAACCACGATCCAGTGGGCATTGTCCTTGTGACCAGCTGTGGAAGGTAAATTTTATATCAACTGAGCTTAAACCTTCCTCACTCTTCATCACTAACAAATCAGGAACTCAATTAATTTTTGTTTATTTTTTTGTGATTTAGTAATACTAGGTTTGAAATTCTTCTATTTTCTCATCTTACAGGATAAAGAAGGCTCCAATAAGATATCTAACTCATGTTTGCTCAGGAAAGGACTAATTAAAAATCAAACTAAGGAGCGGGAGCCCCATACCCTGTTCCCAGCTTTGTTATGGGGGTGTTCTAATATTTTTTCTGGTCCTCAGTTTCTTAAGTCTCTATGCTCCTTCTGGGTCCTGAGGTATAAGTGGCTTTTGGTGCTGAGAGTGTTAAGACTGGCTGAGAGGAAACCTTTATAATTGCAAGGTGGTAAGACATAGACGGTGAGAGAAAACTCGCCCCCACAGTGAGCCGCTGCTCTCTCTGACTTGGAAGCTGAACAGTTCTCAGGTGAGTGGGAGTGTGGGAAACAGAAAAGGCGAGAAGGAAGAAGAAAGCTCAGTTTCTCAGCAGAAAAGGGGCAGGGCAGATCAGCAGGTTGGATCAGTGACTGCAGAATGCCTGGCCACACTTCTTTCGAAAAGATCAATACTCTGGAGAGCCAGGGCTGCCACACAGTGGCCTTTTAAAGAGTAGATAACTGGAGAAGTTGCCACTGAGCCCACAAGGGTGGGATAAACTCAGATTCCTGATAAATCCAATGAGAAAGGGACCTGGTTATACCTGGTCCACATCCCCTCTCCTACTTTGCAGATTAGGGACACTGGGGTTGGGATTGGTGACCAAGATCACAGAAATTGCAGTCAGCAGAGCCACAACTAGGTCCCAGGACTTTGGGACATGAAACTTTGCATTGTTGCTTAAATAAAAGCAAACTCCTCCATTGTTCTCCTTACTGCCTCCTTTCGCAAAATCACCATCTTTCTTCAACCTGCCACTTGCTTAATATCTTAGAATAAATAATATGATCAAGGCCGCTATCCCTTCTTGACAGCACGGGATCTGGCACCTTGGTGACTTGAAAGTGTGACTCATGAAATTCTTTTTAGTATGCTTAGGGGTAGACGTCAGGGATTTATTTACTGCTGTTTATAAAGGGTTTAGTGTTTATAATGTTGACCAATTTATATCTTGGGGTTGAATTTTTAATTTAAATACACTTTCTTTCATTCACACTTTTCTTTGTTTTGTACCTGGTCAGTTCTCTCTCTAATGGAAATATTAAAAACTTTCCTCATTTCTTAGACCAAGAATATCTCACATGAGCCCCAGAGCAGCTTTTGGGCACCAGCCCCTACAATGACTACCCTTCTTGGCTGATTTATACCCTACATCCTTCTTCCTTTGCCAATCTTACCTCAATTTATTGAAATAGCTATTGGCTAAAGCAATCCAGCAGGTCCACTTGCCTTTGTCCTTGAGGAAAAAGTGGCCTTGGGCACACTGTTTAACCTCTTTGTTCTCAGTGGGATCTTCTGAAAAAATGGAGACAAAGATGAAATCCCAACTTCTAGATTATCGCAAGGTTAAATAAAAACACTATCTTTTGTGTATTCGCTGCCAAAATAAATCCTTTACACATCTGATTTCACTTGTGTACCATAATTGTTCTTAGTATTAGGCCCTTTCCACAACTGAAAAACATGGTCGGAGAATGATCAGGAAGCCAACCATCTGAACACTCATCTGCATAACTCATAGAACTCTTCCCTTTTCTAGAATTTATTGTGAAGCTTTGGTCCTCAGCCAGGGCGCTTTGGCTTCTTAGAGGATTTTTGACAATGTCTGGAGATAATTTAGTTAATTTAGTTGTTACACCTTGGTGGGAGGCACTATTGGCTCTAGAGGATAGAGACTAAGGATGGTACAGAGCATCCTACAATACGTGGGTCATATCCCCTGGCACCAAATATCAATCATTCCAAGGTTGAGAAACACTGCTGTGTTGAATTCCATTGCATGAATTGTCCATGGTGCATTCTTGTAGATGGACATGATATGGTGTCTGTAAAGGTAAAGGACATAGTCAACATTCTACTAATGACAGTTATTGTCATTATTACTGCTACTCCTAGACCCATTTCCTTCTTTTTTTTTTTTTTAGATTTTTTTTTTTTATTATTGTATACAAATGGGATACATGTTGTTTTTCTATTTGTACATGGAGTCAAGGCATACCATTTGTGTAATCACAAATTTACATAGGGCAATGATGTTTGATTCATTATTTTTTTCCCTTCCCCCCCACCCCTCCCACCCCTCTTTTCCCTCTATACAGTCCTTCCTTCCTCCATTCTTACCACCCTCCTTATCCCTAGCCCTAAACCTAACCCTAACACTAACCCCTCCCACCCCCCCATTATATGTCCTCATCCGCTTATCAGTGAGATCATTTGTCCTTTAGTTTTTTGAGATTGACTTATCTCACTTAGCATGATAGTCTCCAATTTCATCCATTTGCCTGCAAATGCCATAATTTTATCATTCTTCATTTCCTTCTTTATCCTCACTTTTTTTGCCATCATCCCAGATATTGTTAGATGAAAGTAACATGTCCCTCTTCCCTTTCCATGACCCATTACTTAGTGTTTGACATTCATTGTTTATTTTTCTGGGATATACGCATCCTTGTCTTCTTTAATAAGCTGACAGTTTCCAAAGGAAAGCAGTTGTGTTTATTTTCTTTGTCTCTCACCAAGTATCAGTATAGTGGCTGGCCATTCACACTGAGAAACTGAACCATTTTGTGAGGAGAGATGGGCAAGAACTATTTTGCCTGTTTTGTGACTGAGGAAACAGACAGAAAGCCCAAGTATTTAAGGCCCTATGAATTATAAACAATGGAGTTACACTAGATCTCATCTCCGAGTTCAGAACTAGATCACTTAGTTGCTATTTATGCAAACAACTGTCAATCACTAGAACAGTTACCCATTCTTATAGAGATACTTTTCTAAGAGAACTTTGGATGCATGAAGCAAAACAGATAAAGAAATTGGTTCGAATGTGTATCTCATCCAGAGATGTCTATGGTAGGGTTCACACGAAAGAGTGGAAGAGAGATGACCAGAGGGCCAATCTGCTGGAGAAAATCCTGGCAAGGAATCCAGGCACCTGAAAATGAGACCTGGACTTGAGTTAGCAGGGAGTGTAGCATTGGAAAATTATGACATGTCTTTGCTCCTCACTTTCCTCATCTGTCATATGGAGAAGACATGGTGACCATCCTACTAGCACACAGGTGGCTTGAAGAAATGTATGTCAAATACATCAATTCTTGCCATTTTTAGTGGTTATGTTCTATAAAGGGCTGGAATTCTCAGATATTGAACCAGTGCTCTTGAGGAAAATACAAGATTAGGTTCCAGTGGGCCTCGGGCCACAACATTTTTATTAAATAATTAATATGCAGTCTTGTTTTATGTGTGCTTTTGTTGAAAGACATCTTATTTCATATACACTGCCAATTCATTAGCATCGAACTCAACAGCCAACAACACTGGAACTCAGGTGTGAACAAAGCTTATCTAACACTTGTTTGTTTGCATGTTTGTCTTCCCTGTAGTGCATATTGTAGCCTTCTTACACTTAAGAACACTAGACAGCACTTTCACACCATATTTGGGGAACATTTTAATAAGTAAAATCAGCACTGATAACAAAAAACTCCACAAAAAATGCAAGAAATGTGGTACTAAATGCACCAGGAAAAGACCACTGGTTTACAGGATGAGCATGCGACAAGAGGAGAGAGCAATGCCTGGCTCTGCCTTAGCTGGAAATGTGTACCTGGGGCTCCTCAGATTTTTCACTGCTGTGCACGTGTCTGTGAATGACCACACAAATGTGCTAGCATAGATTTTGGGGTTGCAAATAAATTTCAGCAAGTAGACAAATTAGCAAACATGGAGTAATGAAAGTACATAAGTTTGCTCCTGGGTAAGCTGAGTCTACTGGGATGCACTCTCCAGAGGGATTATTAACACAAAGTGAGATAGCCTACCTAAAACATTTGCTTCCAGCTCTGTAACCTTAGGGTAGACATTTGCCTTCTCTGTATCCCAGTTCTTTGTGTGTATAATAGAGGTAACTCTCCCTGCAAGTAAAGGTTCAGGGACTTATGTGACTTGCCTGAAGACAAGTGGTACAGAAATGGTGAGGTCAGCTCAATTTATTTTAAGGAGCTCTGATGGACTTTTTTTTTCAAAGTTCCATCATACTATTGGAAAGACAGGAGAAAGGCAAATCCATATACACCAAAGACTGCATTTTTTACCTATTGTCTGGTTGCTAATATATATTCACTTTGCTACTCAACATCTCCCCTCTAAGCAATTAAGGTGGTGTGTATATTTCCCAAATCCATCTCTAAATGGAACACATGTGAAGGAAGGGGGCCAATAGGAAGCTGGGATGATATCTGTTCTCACAATAACACACCTCAGTTGGGCTGCTGACAAGGACTGGGGAAACCTGAAGCTAAATGGTATCCCAAAGCATTGTGAGCATACCTTCATCTTTTTCTCAAGTTAACTCTGGGGAAGTCCTTATTAAAAACAGCTTCCTTCTGTCCATCTTTTCTTTGGTTAAATAATATTAATGGTTAGGATGGTTACTGGTATCCATTGTGCCGTTTTATTGTTAATCTCAAGGAGAAAGAATGTGCATATCTTAGGGCAGAGTGAAGAAAGTGGATTGTCTTGAGCCCCCTTTCTCATTTGGTAGAATATGCTTCAATCTCATTGCCTAACATTTTTACTTGTTCATTGCCATAAGCTAAAAACCACAGTCACATTTTATTAGCAGGCAGGGTCTTCATGTCTTAAGTGTACAAACCAGGCCGTGAGCTACTTTTTGTTTTCACTTTCTGTACTTTATGTCATTTATTTTTACTAATTAGTGTCATCTATTTGAAAGGATGAGTAATTTATTCTTGAGTGGGAAGTCTAGCTATCACTGCTGTCCTTTATGACTTGTTTAGGACTGGACGCAGGCTGGACAGTTTGGGCCATTTTAAACCTAGAGGTCATGTGAGAATGCCTTCCTTCTTATTGCCTCTTTTTTTTTTTTCTTCGACACGGGTTGCTGTGATTTTTAACTTACCTTTTGTTGATATTGCAAAGGTGACATTCTGACTTTAAATAAATCTTCAATGAGAAAGAGGTCAACATTCCCACTTAAGACTTTTGGAAGGTAGGCAATGTAACATAGTGGTAGAGTGCTTACCTAGCATGCATGAAGCTCTGAGTTCAATCCCCAGATCTTCCAAAAGAGGAAAAGCAAAACACAAAACAAAACAAAACAAAACAACAACAACAAAAAACTTCTGGATAAGCTAAGGTCTCTAGGGAAGCTTTTATTAATGATTGTCATCTTGCTTTGTGCTGATGTGTGTACAATTCCCTGGCCATAGGACCCTTTGTTATATGTCCATGGTCTGCCAACCTTACAGTCACCTCTGTCACCATAATTGTTTTTATTCTCAACATTACGAAGACTTGTCTACTTCTTACTGAAAGCCATAATCACCATGGGTCATATCCTACCACTAATGCAGCATCATGATTGCTATAAGAGAGACCTCCAGAGGCACAGGGCTTTTCATCAATCAGAGATGATTGACGTAGACCTACATGCCCCTTTCTGTGGTCACCTGGGGGATAATTCCCAGTGCATACCTGAGTGTGTTTACCTAAGGTTCTGATGAGACCCAAACATGACAAACAACTCAGAGATTATGCAATCCCTCCACTTTTGGAAAATCCCCAAAACAAATAGAGAGGTGTAGAGTGTTCAGTTGGGAAGGTGGCAAACAATCCAGACATGGTTTTGGAAAAGCCAACTGCAGCCATTTTTCTAACATTTTGACTTTGATCAAATATCACAGTTTTGCTCCAAGCAATTTTGCTCCTAATCATTTAACTCACATGTGGTGGTGAAAGGTACATTATTTGATCATGTTTTAGATTCATTGACATTCAGCCCAAACAGCCTGGCCTTGTAAGAACAGTCCAATTTCACAGATGCCTGTAGGCAGTTGCTAAGCTGTTGCCCTGCTCTTCAGAGAGGGGAAGGTATCCCTTCGTTCAACAGACAGAAATGCCTAAATCAGGAGAATACGGAGGAAGAGGAAGAGGAGGGACGGAAAGAGGCAGAAAAGTGGGGGGTGAAAAGAAATCCTTTTTGCTCCTTTGCTCACCTTTTTCATTCCAAACTGGGGAGTCATCTGGTCATGGGTGAGAGAATACAAGGAGTCAGGGCAGGTTTTTAATTAAAGGTACAAGGTGGCACAAAGGAAGAGACATCAGCTTTGGGCAGATTGAGACCTGAGAACTGGCTCTGCCATTACTCTACTGTGTCATTTTATGAAAATTTCTCAGCTTCCCAGTTTCTCAGTATTCTCAGCTATAAAATAAGGATCAAATCTCTGTCTTTCTAAGGTTGTTATATGAATTAGAGGAAACACCTTGTGGAAGTACCTCATGTAGCACATAGCTTGGCTTTCAATAAAAGACAATTGCTAGTATTCTTTTATTCAATCTGTTTTTTAAAAATTTTTTATTGGTAGATATTAAATATGCAGAATGTTGGGTTCCATTATGATACTGATACATGCATATAACGTTATTTGATCACTTTCACTCTCCAATAGCTTCTCTTATATCCTCTTCCCTCCCATTGGCCCCTTCTTTTACCCTATTGTTCTCTCTATTCCATGATGCTGCTTCTTTGCTTTCTTCTTTTTTCCCCCACTAGCTTTGGTATGTAAGACAAGACATATGGTACTAGTATTTCTGACTTATTTTGCTTAACACAATGCCAGCCAGTTTCATCCATTTTCCCGAAAATGACATAATTTGATTCATTTTTATGGCTGAATAAAACTCCATTGGGCATACAAACCACATTTTCTTTATCCAGTCATCTGTTGATGGCTGCCTAGGCTAATTACATAATTTGGCTATTGTGAATTGTGGTACAGTAAACATGGATATTCATGTAACTCGAAAATGTGTTCACTTTAATTGTTGGATAAATATGAAGGAGTGGTATAGCTGAATCATACAGCAGTTCTGGTTTGAGGAACCCCCATACCAATTTCCATAGTGGTTGTACTATTGATGATGGCCATTTTGACTCAAGTGAGATGGACTCTGTTTTCTTGACAAAGGTGCCAAAAACATACATTGGAGAAATGGTGCTTGGAAAACTGGATAGTCCTATGTAGAAGACTTAAACTAACCCCCCATCTCTTATCTTGCACAAAAGTCAACTGAAAGATTTCTGTATAAGATCAGAAAATTTCAAAGTATTAAAACATAGGGGAAACACTTCAACCTACAGGAAACAGGCAATAACTTTCTGAACAAGACTCCCATCCCTCAGAAAATAATAGCAAGAACCAATAAATGGATGATATTAAATTAAAAAGTTTCTGAAAATAGCAGAGGAAACAATTGACAGAGGGAAGGGACAACACACAGGAGAAAATCTTTGCCAGCTACTCTTAGAACAGAGGATTAACATCCAGATTAAATAAAGAACTTTAAAAAACCCCTCAAAACCAAAGAATAAAAACCTATCCAATAAATGAACAAAAAACCATTCAACCAATGGGCAGATGAGCTAAATAGACACTTCTCAGAAGGAGTGCAAATGGCCAAAAATTTTTTGAACAAATATTCAACATCTTTGGCTATCAGTGAAATGCAATTGAAACTAGTATTCTGTAATTCCAAAAACTGTATATGTATGAGGACACACCTGGTGCCCTGAATGTCAACAAGATGCTGTTACCTGGTTACCACAATAAAGCAGGATGGTTGTAAATCTAAGTCTGACCACACCTTTGCTTTTACTCTGGCTGCTCAAGCAGAAAGCTTGAGGGGGTCATCTTAAGTACTCTTTACCTCTCTCTTCCTGTACTAGTTACTTGCTTAATCCTACCACATTTATTGCCAAAATATTTTTCAACTCAAATCCTCATTTCTATTCTCACTGCTCTTACTCTAATTTGGAAGCTAATTGTCTCCATCTCAGGTTGTAGTGGATATTCCTAACTAGTTTCCTCTAAACTTTCTCCACTTTAATTTTTCAATAAAGGTACTTTTGAGATAGCTCTAATTCTACCAGTGTTTGTTTGCCCCATAGCATCTATTACACAGGATCTTATTGTTTTTCTTGGTAGTCAAGATTATCTAGATCTTGACTCTAAGTTCCCTTTAAACCAGTGATTCCCAACTGGGGTGGTTTGGCTCCCAGAGGGCATTTTTAAGTATTGCAATTTGGGAGGGGGATGCTACTGGCATTTATTGGAGAAGACTAAGGATGCTGTTTAGCATCCTATAGTACACAGGGCAACTGCTAGAAATATAGGATTATTTAGCCCAGAATGTCGGTAGTGACAATGTTGAGAAAACTTGCTTTATAGCTGAGGTAATGCTCATGAAGACTAATCCAAAGGCCAGAGCAAGGATAGTAACAGAAAAGCTAAATACTCTGATGTTAGCCAATAGACGGGAGACAGAGAAAAAGCAAGATGGACTATGAGCCAGTAATAAAGTACCAAGAATAAGCATGTCCTTTGTTTTATCACTTGGTGCACTTGTAGGAGATGAGCATGGACCATAGAAAAACTGGGCTATGCTAGGCAGCTGGGTATGCAAAAACCTTCAGGAGACTGTTGGCAATCCAGATGTGAGATAATTAGGTTGAGGGCTGACATGAGGGATATGGGAAACAGAGGAACATTCCCTCTCTGCTAGGCCATCACCACTTTTCTTTCTGTTAAGTGCATATTGCAAACAGGTTAATCATTGCTCTCAGAGGCAGGAAAAGAGATTTGCAATAAGTAAATGCAAGATATATATAAGACCATTTCTAGAACTGTAAATTTATAACTTCAGCATAGAAGATCAGATTAATTCAAGTAGCAGAAATTCAATAGTAACACTGACAGTAATACTAACAATTATGATAGTGGTTTAAATTAATATATCACCCTTAACCTGAAGAATTTGATGAAATGAAAGAATTCAAATTAAGTTTCTATAGTGATAAAAAAAATTGTGTGATAAAATCTTTATTGATGCTATTTTCAGATGAGATATAAGTTGCTGTAGTTCCAAATGCAAGACACTGGGAAGCATTTATAATATATTTATTTTTTTCTTTTTGCAATAAGCCACCAAATGTGAGGTAATTTGAAGGGAGAATTAAATGATAAGATTTATATAATACACAGATGCACACCTTCCCAGTGTGAGAACAAGCAAAGCTGAATTTCTCAGTTTTCCAAGGCTTGTTTGTACTTGCATTAGAACTTCTGTGAGGTGACATGTATAATTAATCACTAATATTATTATTAATATCTCCTAATATAGAAGATGGATCATTGTGTATCTAAATTGTGCCCTGCCTTGCCTGTTAGCTAATTAAAAACTGAGCCCAACAGTCAGGGAGAAATATTAAAGGGATGCAATTTAGATTAAATCTTAGTTCATAAAGAGATTGCAAAAATAATTGTATGTTTTGCCATGAGGAATACCTGTTATGTAAAACCATTTCACTACCAATTCCCTCACTCCCCACATCAAATGAATGTCTGTTCTGTATTAACATGTTTATTTTATCTCAGATTGTCAATAAGACCATTAGAGAACATTCAGCTTTGGAGATCAAGAAGAAGCAGTAAAGACACAAGTGTAAATTACAGGACGAAATGAGAAATTTATTTTTAACCTCATAGAGAATTGAACTTTAATGAGACACTAGTGTAGGTTTGAAATGGAAGGTTTGCAGCAGGAAAAAGCAAGTTGAACATGATTACTAAAAAAAATCTTGGTTTTACATGCTTCTTTCTAAATGACCCTAGCTTACCTTTGGGTCATACTGAGAAGTATGTATGTGAGCACACACACATGGCTTATGTCATCTGATGTCTACTGTAATCTAGACTTCACCAGGTACCATCACCATTTTGCAGAGTAGGAAACAGATCATTCAGGAAAGACAAGCAATGTCTTCAAGGTCACACCCTCCCACAGTCTGTCTCATCAACATTAGAGAAGTTTTTGTAACTAGATGACTAGTATCATCAATATTGAACTTGGTATATTAAAATGAGTTTTTGTTACATTAAGAAAGTAGTACATATTTTATCTCAGTTGATCTTCCCACTCTCCAAGCTAAATATAATCTTTAAGATTAAAAGATTATTTAAGATTAAAACTGACTTGCTCAAAGAATCCATTGGGGGCCATGGTTCAAACTCTAGCCCATGTGTTCTGAGTGCACATTCAGTATAAGACTCTGCTATTCTGAAATGCAGCTACCAGGTGAGTGGATGCCAAATCCCTAAGACCATTTGACTTTCAGTAATACATGTGAAACTCCAGTGTAAAGAACCAGATAAGCGAGCACTCCATATTGAAATTTTAAGTACTGCTAGGGATAGGGAAAGGAATTTGTTGTTATTAGGCTATCTTTTTTATGTATTTTAATTTTGAATAGGTTCTTTCAAATTATACATGACAATAACCCATTTTGACATAATTGTACAAGCATGGAATATATCTTGTTTGAATTCAGACCCATTACCTCTCTTTACCCTTCTCCATCTTTCCTTCCTTGTTGGAAATGTGACCAATGTGATTCCACTGTCCAAATGGAAAGAAGCACAAAAAAAGAAAGTCTGCAAAATAAATGGCCAGTGAAGTGTTTTCTGGAAGATTGGAGCAGAAGGAGGCAATAAGAAAATAATTCATCATTTAAAATGTGCCGGTGTCCCTTTAAATGCAATCTAATGACTTGTGACTCCTGCGACCCTTCTTGATTACTGCCTGTTGCCACTCATTATCACCATGGAAACAGCACTGTTGCCAGCTGTGTGCTTAGTGGTGGGGTGGAGGCGGTGCTGCTGGCTGGGGACAAGAGGGTAGGACATGTGGGACTCTAGATTCACAAGATTTTTTTTTTTTTTTTTTTTTTTTTTTTTTTTTGCACAAGGAGAGAAATTGCGAGACTGCGTTTCCCTCCCTCCCAGGAAGCCCCTAGGTGGGGAGTAATCCAGAGGGGAACACCAGAACAGATGGTCTCAGTGCCCTTGTCTCTCTCTGGAAACAGAATAAAATGAGATGAGAAACACTCCAATCTGGAAGATAATCCACCGGGCAGCAGAAGGCACAAGAAAGGGGCAAACTATGTGCAAACTTCATTAACACAATTTCTCATGGAGATTCTTCAAGCATGTGAGCCAATCTCCTCCACCGCCTCCTTCCCAAGTTTCTACTGTACAAAGCTCCAAGGGTGATATGCAAAATTCATCCAGCCTCTCCCTACCCTACTCCTTTTCATCTCTACATTCCTTCTACTTTGATTTTCTACCCCCTCTTCACTTTCTCCCATATATGTTTCTTAGCCTTTCATGCCAACCTGCTACCTCTGACCCCTCTGTCATATCTAATTAACAGTCCTAGCAAGTTAGACTAAGAAGGGAGGGAGACATAATCTATTCCAACCACCTACTATTATAGGCAAGAAAACTGGTATCCAGAATGTTTTCAGGAACCCTGAAAGTCACACAGAGCTCAGAGCAGAGTAATACTAAGCCCAGGTCTCCGGATTCCCAGTTCTGTGCTTCCTCTAACACATGGTTCCACTGTATCATAATTTTCTTCTTCACTCTTTTGGGTTAATTCTCTACCATACTAAAGTACAGTCAAAACTCAACTCTCCAGTCTCATTACTATTTAGAGCAGAGTAATCCTTGTTTTCATAGAGTGATGCTCTCTGCAGATCTTAGTTTGCTCCAGAGATGGCAGAGGATTCATCCTCATGAGATACTTTGGAGGGAGGGAAATGGAGACAAGACTGCTTCATCATATTTCCACTTTAGAGAGAGCGTTAAAGTCCCAGGACTTGAATGGCTCGAAATGGGTATATGAAAGAGTGCTAGGGAAATCAGAAAATGATCAGTCAGCAGTGCTAAACTCTTCTTGGGCTGCAGTGTGCTGGGGGAATGAGGGACATCTTCTCTGAGTTTGCTGCAAAAGTGTTTCACACAAACATTTGGTTAGCACAGGGAGCTTTGCACATGGTATCTCATTCAACTTCTAAGATCTCTGGAGAATGAGGACAGTTGATCTCTGGTGTTAAGATGGAGACAGGCGGGAGAATTTTAAGTATTCAGAACTTGGAGAGGGCTGATGTGAATCTCAGTCCTGACTGTGCTGCTGGGTTGTTGACTGAGGAGCAATTGAGTCCCTTCCTTTTCCTGAACATCTATGTCTTTGCAATCTCAGATTGTTGGACAGGGTTACTTCCTACAATACCCTTACCAACTTCACCCTAATACTAATGAAGAAGGAAATGCTACTCTTTATTGAACCTACCATGTACCTTGGGATTTTACATGCATTATTATCCCGTTAATGCTTATAAGTGCTGATGTAGGTGGATATTGCTATCTACATTAGGAATTCCAAGAAGTCAAGGAATTTACCCAGAGTTGTTACATTCTAATTGAGTAGCATAGCTAGGATTCATACCCAGATCTGCAAGATCAACACCATTTTTCCAAATGACAACATCTTCGAATGTTCTTGTTTTGCTGTCTTAAAATCTGCACATTCATGTCTTCAAAGGATATTTACTAGGCACCTAATATTGGCAACTTATTAAGGAGCTAGGGATAGAGTGACCAGAAGAGATGACAGTTCCGTCCTCTTGGATCTGACAATCTGTTTTATGCATGTGGGTAGGCAGACAGTATGCAAGCAATCTGAGAAATATGAACTTAACTTAGATAGATATTGAGTCTCTGAACTCTCTCTGAAGAGAACACATAAGCTGGTGGGATGAAGTCACTTCCAGTGGCTTCCCTGAGCTGGTGATATTTAAGCTGAACATGGAAACATAAGAATGGATTATCCATCCAAAGAACTGCAAGTGGAGTGAGTCAGGAGGGGAACAAGGAGGATAGAATTACAAGAAGAATTCCACTGGAAAAGATGAAGGAGCATAAATCCCAGTGAACAAGGAAGACGGGCACACAGACTGTGGTCAGAGGGTTAGGCAAGGGCCTTGTAGGCACTCTGACTTCTGGGTTTCACTTTAAGTGTAAGAAGATATCAAAAGTATTTAAACATATATATTAGGATGGACATTTGTGAATATATCCTCTCTGCAGTCTGCATAAGAATGGTTTTAATTCTTCAACTGTACTATGGGGAAGTCTCATTAATAACTTCATGGCCTTATTCTTTTACTTCTGAGTCACTTTCAGATATTAGAATGTTCTAGATATTACATTATTAGTGTTAGTCACCTTAATATTAATCCGAGGCTGACTTCAAGATTTTTTTTTTCCTCATCTCCTCAGTACAGAGAGTACTTGTGGAAGGTTCTAGTGCAGGAGTTCACAAATATTTTGGACCTCGTGAGCCATGTTGCTCAACTTTACCCTGTAATGTGAAAGACAATAAACAAATGAAGAAGTATCTTTCTGTTCCGATAATAGTTTTCACACACTGAAATTTGAATTTCATAAATCTTTATCATGTCAAGACACTTATTAATTTTTAACCTGGTTCACAGGTCCAGCAGAACAGGCATGACTTGGCTCACAGTCTGTGTAGTTAGATAGAGACTGTGATGTACGGTCTACTTTTCACACAGTTTGCTACTCCTCTGTTTTCACATCTCCATCTGCGGAGAAGAGGAGAGAGAAGCTTTCCATATGTCAACCCATGGTCAGTTTGCGGTTTTCTCACTGTGTTCTCACCACTCCGTAGGCTACTACTCATGGGAGTAGCAGAACTGCTAATGCCCCACCCACCTCGTCTCAGCTCTTATCTTTCTCATGGAAGTTGGATCCCTTCCAATAACAGCACCCATATTCCTTGCCTGAGGCCTCTCTCTGCTATCCAGATCCTACTCTTCCTACATAGCAGCAAGTTGGGAGGTCTAGAGAATTAACATTTCCCTGGGAAAACTTCAAGCAATAATTGAAAAGAGTCAATGTATGAAAACCTCATCTCCGTCTCCTCCTGAATCATCCTGTGGTGTGTGTCCATTTTCCCCTAAAATTTCCCAGGATTTAGGTCCAATTTCCTCAGTGGTAACTTGCTTGATGATTTATTCTTTGTGGGTTACTTCTCTCTCTATTTCACTTCCTTACACCCTGTACAGGATTACTTCCCTAATAAACTACTTGAACATGAATCCTTGCCTAAGGCTCTGGTTTACTCCAAACCAAGGAAATGAATATGTAAACCCTTTGGGTTATCCAGTGCCCCATGTTGGTCCTATTTTGGGATGCATCATGGGAATTTTGGTAGTCCTTCTCTAAATTGTTAGAAGCTAATATGTCTTCAATTGCCTGACGCTCATCATTATGATGGGCTGACAGATCTGTCTCCATGAGATTGTTATAGGCCAGACTCTAAGGGAAATGACTAAACAGACTCCATTTTGCTCCGAGACTCCATGTTATGTAGGAAATAAGCTTCTCCCATGGGAACACACTGCCTCTATATCCATCATCATTTACTTAGTGTGACATGTTTAATAATACAGAATGACAATTCCTATGTAAAGAAACATTGCCCTCTTTCGATCCCTATTGCTCCTAAACAATGTACCATGTGAACAGTGATTGTGTAGATGTTAGTAACATTCTTTAGTTTGTACCCAGGTAAGGGTCATTTTGACCCACTTCTCTCTCTGTTGATGATCTCATGATGTTAGTTTGTAATTTCGAATCATACCAACAGATACTCATGATTGATGTGATTTTTGGTATAAGAACCCCTAAATCCTATGGTCGGGCTGTTATCCCAATAACCATTTTTTTGGGCATTGTGTGAGACAGTCAGCCGACTGGCTTAATAAATACTTTCGAGTTTAGACTTCTCAGTGGTGATTGGTCTGTTAAGTTGTGCACCATAGCAATCATTGAGAAGAAAGATATCATTTAAGCTCATGCTGTTCTAGAGCAGAGAGCAGAATAGGATCATAAAATGAAAGTATAAAAAGGTACAACTCAGAAAAGGAAGGGAGATTTTGTAGTCATATTTATTAGGGATTGTATTAGTCTACCTGATGAGTCAGTGAGTTCCTAATCAATGGATATATCCACATGGCATTTACCTGGTGACTTCTTAGTAGAAATATTAAATTGCAGTTGACCATCTACTGGGGACAGGCTGGCATATGCTTCATGGTTCCTTCAGACTTTTGGATTCCTGGATCTTGAGATTAAATATATAAATCTTAAAGCAGTGGGAAAATAAAAAATACCAAAACTTTAGAATTGATATATTACAGAAAATCCTTATTCAAGTGTGAAGACAGAGTTTAGGAAATTGTTCCTTACCCAAAACCTCATAAGGAATTTCACAAAATAGTTTCTAAAGGACTCTGAAATTGTTGTTGTGGACAACAGTGACTCATGGCCCAGTCTGCAACATCTTCATACCTGCAGAGAAATTGACCCAGAGTTAGACAACCAAAATCTCCCCCAGGAAGAATTATGGCACAGTTATCTGACTTTTTAGTGTCTTTCTATTATTCATCCTAGAGAAAACTGAGGGCAAAAGAATATATATATATATATATATATATATATATATATATATATAGCTCTCAAAATCACATTAAATATTTATTGGGGGTAATTCTCTAGTTATCACCACTAGTTTCAAACCCCAGTTGTATGGGTAAATCTTATTAGTGTCATATTCATTGAAGAGACCCATCTGAGTTGGGCACTTGGACAGTGGATCTTTCTTATTCCCTAAAGTATGAAATTTTAAGATTTTACTTGGAAACAGGCAAGGGTAATGGAGGTTAGGGGTTACCAGAAAAGGAATTAATCATTTTGAATCTTGAACAATAGAGTTAGAAACATTTTCAGAGAATGCCAGATCAAAAGCTTGCACACCAATGTCCTAGAGGGGAAAAATGGGATTAACATACCAGCCACTGTCAGCTAACCAGCATTGTTATTTCAGTTCTGTTCCTATTTCATGCAGTAACAACTGAATTTCAATTTTTTAAAATATTAAATAAAGGAATTGATGTATGAAATGCTAAGTTCTCTTTAAAAACGTGTGATCCACAGTTGCATTTTTTTATGATCCTTTTCCAAAGTATGCTTTCTTATACATTACTCAGTTACATGAAATATATAGACACATGGCAACTATATAAATGAATATTTGTGTTCACAAGTATAAAAATGTGCAAGTTTATGCATATATGTGGATAGATGTTTATGTTCATATAAGTATGTACTTATACAAAAATCTTGTTCATATATATCTAAATATCTCTCTGTGTACAGATATCTGTATATTTCTCCAAAATATGTGTATAGGAGAGTACGAAAGGAGACTTAGGAATATCTAGTTCAGGGAAGACTGTGTTAGAATAAGTTAGAAGGAGGGAAAAAAGCAGTTCCATCTTAACTGGTTGAAGACTTCCTGAAGTAGGTAGAATTCAATTTGACTGAGTATGCTAAAAATCTTGTGGATATATAGTAATAGGAACCTGTGGCTTAAAAGCAGTTCTGGATGTGTGTGGAATGATCCTTTTAAGATACCATTAAAGTAGTCATGACAATTAGCATGGGATGATATCTCAGTTAGAGTAGAAGATGTAATGGTTAATTTGAATTGTCAACTTGATTGGATTAAGAGATGTCAATGATTAAGAGGCCTCTGGGTGTGTCCACCAGGGCATGTCTAGCAATGATTGGAATGAGGGATAGTGAACTGAAGTGGAGACCCTCCCTAAGCATGGGCAGCACCACCCAATAGGATGGAATAGAAGCTGGAAGAACAAGGAAGCAGAAGCAGATGCAAGCCTGGCTCTTCTTGAACAGGTTCTTGATTGCTGCTTCCTCTGAGAATATCAGATTCTTGCTTCTTCACTCTTCCAAAGCAGACTCTGCCAGTGATTCTCCAGATAATCTCCATAAGACTTCATCTCCAACTAGGGTAGCACTGTTGTTCTGGGGCTTCTGCATCTTGGAATGTGCAGTTGCTGGTTCTTCCAGCTCTCCAGCTGCAGAATGCCATTTTGGACTATCCAGCTTCTGGTTGTGTAATCCAATTTAACAAAT
The DNA here is from genome assembly GCF_902686445.1 of Sciurus carolinensis. Taxonomy (NCBI): domain Eukaryota; kingdom Metazoa; phylum Chordata; class Mammalia; order Rodentia; family Sciuridae; genus Sciurus; species Sciurus carolinensis. Next base: position 16,922,746 of record NC_062226.1, on the reverse strand, counting down.
CCCCCTTTTATAATCATACTTCCTGTTGATTCTGTTCCTCTAGGGAACCCTGACTAATACAGAAATTGGTACCAGGATTGGCTCTGGAGAAACAGAATTGTGAGGATGAATTTCCTTTGTTGGTTTCGTGGGTTTTGGAGTTGACTGTCTAAATTGGTTAGACCTAAAGTTACTCAAGTCTCTCCTACTGGTACTGTGGAGAGCACTGATAATCCATGATGTGAACTGTTCAAAGAGGTTTGTAAAGTAAATGCATTTGATGCTCCCAATTCACTGCTTATAAAAAGCAAAGCATTTAGTGACTCTATACATGATACCTTTGAACAGTTCTGGAAAACTAAGAAATATGATGATGTTTGTTGGTTTCTTCTGGCTTCACTGGACAAAGTAACAAAGGAGAATGATGAGCTCAGAAATTCAGTTTCTCAGCTGCAGACATGCCTAACTGCTCTGAAAGTTGCTAAGTGTGTTCTAAAAGAGACTCTTCTGTCTTGTAGTCATAGGGCTGAGGTTGCTGAAAACAAAACATGAACCCTCATCCTGAAATTGGCTGAATTAAGACAAAAGTTTAACTCTCAGCTTCGGAAGGTGTGTGTGGTTAAAGTGAGAGCACTGATTGGAAAAGAATGGGCTCCTGCAAGTTAGGATGGCAATGAATGGGAGGAGGCTGAAGTGGCTGGGGAAGTTAAATTCCCATATTCTGATGAGTTTGTTTTGCCAGAATTTGTTGAGTCCCCACGTTTAGCCATGACTAAGGCATTCCTACCCTCACCCTCTGTGGCATTGACTTCTCCATCCTCCCAGGAGGGAACTAATCCTGCTTTGCTTATGAAAACAGTAAAAGCCTTCTGTGATTCAGCTACTCAGCATGAAGATGTTGATAATCCTCAAGACCCACCCTCACCGCCCACTTTTGCCTCCAGGCCTATAACTAGATCCAAATCTAAGCAGGTCCCTAGAGGTGAAGTATGGAGTGTGACCCACGAGGAGGTATGCTACACTCCGAAGGAATGTCTTGAGTTTTCTAATTCATACAAGCAGAGGTCTGGGGAACATGTGTGGGAATGAATTTTAAGGGTGTGGGATAATGGTGGAAGGAACATAAAGTTACATCTGGCTGAATTTATTGATATTGGCCCGTTGAGCAGAGATCCAAGATTTAATGTAAAAATGGTACCAATAGTTTGTTTGACTGGTTGGCTGAAGTATGGGTCCAAAGATGGCTGACAATAAAAAAACTGGAAATGCCTGACATCCCTTGGTTTACTGTGGATGAGGGAATTCAGAGACTCAGAGAGATTGGAATGCTGGAGTGGATCTGTCATGTACAACCTTCTCCTCCATACTTGGGGTAGGGGGTCCAGAAGATGTGAGCTTTACCAAAAGGATAAGAAACAAATTTGTGGGTGAAGCACCAGCGTCCTTGAAGAGCTCTGTGTTGCTCTTCTTTGTATATCAGACCTTACTGTGGGAGCTGTGGTCAATCAACTGGAAGACTTAAATGCAATGGGAATGATTGGATCTCGGGGAGGATGGGTCCAAGTGGCAGCCCTCAGTTGCCAAGGACAGGATGATTGTAGTTACCTTAATGGACAGCAAAGGGGAAGAAATGGACACAATGTTCTGACTTGTGTAGATCTCTGGTGTTGGATAATTAATCATGGTGTTTCTAGAAGCCAAATAGATGGGAAACCCACCAAATTCTTCCTTGACTTATATAAGCAGAAAAATTTCAGGGCAAATGTACAAAAGTCTGCTCTAGATCTTAAGAGCAGAGAATCATAGTCCCTCAACCACTTTGTGGATTTGAGTCAATTTACCAATCCAAAACCCCTTGAATGAAAGGGAGGTCGGGTCCTCTTGAGAAAGGACCCTGGTATAGTACCAGAAATCTTTACTGTTAATCTTTCTCCCATCCTTCCCGAAAGGCACCTAAGGCCTTTTGCCAGGGTAGCTGTGCATTTGGAAAAAGGCAATGGTCAGAACTTTCAGGAACTACTAGATCCAGGCTCTGAATTGACACTGATTCTGGAAGACGTGAAATGTCATTGTGTCCCTCCAGTAAAAGTAGGGACTTATGGAGGTCAGGTGATCAATGGAGTTCTGCTCAAGGTCCAACTTAACAGTGGGTCCAGTGGACCCCTAAACTCATCCTGTGGTGATTCCCCCAGTGCTGGAATGTATAATCAGGATAGACATATTTAGCACTTGGCAAAACTCCCACACTGGTTCTCTAACCTGTGAAGTGAGGGCTATTATGGTGGAAAAGGCTAAATGGAAGCCTCTGGAGTTGCCTATACCTGGAAAAATAGTGAATCAAAAGCAATACTCCTGGGGGATTGTATAGATCAGTGCCACCATTAGGACTTAAGGGATGCAGAGGTTGTGATTCCCACAACATCCCCTTTTAACTCTCCTGTTTGGCCTGTTCAGAAGACAGATGGATCTTGGAGAATGACAGTTGATTATCATAAGCTTAATCAGGTGGTAACACCAATCGCAGCTGCTGTATCAGATGTGGGTTTTTTGCTTGAACAGATTAATACATCTCCTGGTACCTGGTATGTGGCTATAGATTTGGCAAATGCTTTTTTTCTCCATCCTGGTGCATAAGGACCACCAGAAGCAATTTGCTTTCAGCTGGCAAGGCCAGCAATATACCTTACTGTCCTTCCTCAGGGTTATGTCAACCCTCCAGCACTCTGTCACAGCTTAGCAGGTAGATTGGATGACCCAATCTGTGGATAGCAGTCAGTCTCTTTCTCCAGGCACCCCTGTCATTGCCCAATGGGCTCATGAACAAAATGGTCATGGTGGCAGGGATGGTGGTTATGCATGGGCTCAGTAGTATGGACTTCCACTCACCAAGGTTGATTTGGCTACAGCCACTGGTGAGTGCCCAATTTGCCAGCAGCAGAAACGGACACTAAGTCCCTGATATGGCATCATTTCCCAGGGAGATCAACCAGCAACCTGGTGGCAGGTTGATTATATTGGACCCCATCCATCATGGAAAGGGCAGTAGTTTGTCCTTACTGGAATAGACATTTATTCTGGGTATGGATTTGCCTTCCCTGCACGTAGTGCACGTAGTACTTCAGCTAAAACGACCATTTGTGGACTTACACAATGCCCTATCCATTGTTCTGGTATTCCATACAGCTTTGCTTCAGACCAAGGAATTCAATTCACAAAGAAGTGAGACAATAAGCTCATGATCACAGGATTCAATGGTTTTACCATGTTCCCCACTATCCTGAAGCAGCTGGTTTAATAGGATGATGGAATGAACTCTTGAAGATGCAGTTGGCAATACCTTGCAGGGCTGGTTCTTCAGAAGGCTGTCTATAATCGTAATCAGTGTCCACTATATAGTACTGTCTCTGGGTGTGTCCATGAGGGCATGTCTAGGAATGATTGGAATGTGGGATAGTGAACTGAAGCAGAGCCCCTCCCTAAGCATGGGCAGCTCCTCCCAATAGGATGGAACAAAAACTGGAAGAATAAGGAAGCAGATGCAGATGCAAGCCTGGCTCTTCTTGAACGGGTTCTTGATCACTGCTTCTATTGTCTGAGGACATTGGACTCAAGCTTCTTCACTCTTCCAAAGTGGACTCTCCAGTGATTCTCCAGGTAGTTTCCAGAAGCCTCAGTCTCTGACTAGGATAGCACTGTTATCTTTCTTGTTTTGGTGCTTCTACATCTTGAACTGTGCAGTTGCTGGTTCTTCCAGCTCTCCAACTGCAGATTGCCATTGTGGACTATCCAGCTTCTGGTTGTGTAAGCCAATCTAATAAATCCCCCTTTTAGAATTATACTTCCTGTTGATTCTGTTCCTCAAGAGAACCCTGACTAAGACAGAAGACAACAATGTTAACATTAGCTGTGTTCCAGCAGTCCTCTTCTGCTTAGCATCTGTTTTCATCCAGATTCGAGGAATGTCTGCAAATTTTGAAAATAAATAAAGTATATTAGGAACATAAGTGCTAGGATGATAAATAAGATGTTGTTCTCCTTTAAAGAAACTGACAGCTTGTTAAAGAATAAATATTAAACAAAAACTTAATTATTAAAATGGGTACTAAGTTCAGAGTAGCGAGGAAGGGGTAGAGGAGGTGAGTAGCACAAAAAGAGCAGGCAGCCTAAAAAGCATAATGGCAAATAAGAGCCACCTCCATGAGTGCAAGGTGCACAGGGAATCAGTGTTGGTGAGGTGGGACCGAGTGTGGCCACAGAGAGGGTGGCAGCACTGGACTAAAGATCAAGTACTGTGTAAGGTACTGGAAATGCCATGTTTAAGGCTGAGAAGTGCCATAAAGTTATGCATTGTTACCTGCTAGACGCTAGTTTGAAGGTAGGTCTGACTAAAAATGGGGAGAGACAACCTATTATCATTAGCTAGATGAGAAAAAGTTTGATTTGGAACACAGGCATAAAGTGGAAGGCAGAGTAGAGGGCTACATTAGCTTCCTGTGGCCACTGTAATAAATTATTACAAACTTAGGAGTTTAAAACAGCAGGTATTTATTCTTTCACAGTACTGGAGAACAGTTGAAAATCTCTGGGTCAGCAGGGCCATGCTTCCCACAGAGATTCATGGAGATCAGTCTCTACCTCTTCCATCTTTGGGTGGTTGTTGGCATTACTTACTGTTCTTTGCTTTGGGTCACATCACTCTACATCTCTGCCTTTATAGTCACATCACCTTCTTCTCTATGTGTCTTTTTCCAAAAAATTGTTCTAATTAGTTATTCATGACAGCAGAATGCATTTTGACATATTGTACACAAATGGAGCACAACTTCTCATTCCTCTAACTGTACTCGATGCAGAGTCATATAGGTCAAGCAATCATATTTGTATATAGAGTAATGATGTGTGTCTCATTCCATCATCCTTCTCACTCCACACCCCTCCCCTCTCCTCACTCCCCTCTGCCCATTCTGTTCCTCTGTTCTTCCCTAGTGCCCCCACCTCGCATTATGGATCAGCATGCGCTTATCAGAGAAAACATTCAGTCTTTGGTTTTGGGGGATTGGCTTATTTGGTTGAGCATATTCTCCAGCTCCATCCACTTACTGGCAAAAGTCATAATTTTATTCTTCTTCAAGACTGAGTATATTCTATTATGTATATATGCCACATTTTCTTTATTCATTCTTCTGTTGAAGGGCACCTAGGTTATTTCCATAGTTTAGCTATTGTGAATTGAGCTTCTATAAACATTGATGTGGCTGTGTCACTGTAGTTTTCCTATTTTAACTCCTTTCAGTATGAACCAAGGAGTGAGATAGCTGCGTCAAATGGTGGCTCCATTCCATTTTTTCTGAGGAATCTCCATTCTGCTTTCCATAGTGTTGCACTAATTTGCAGTTGCACCAGCAATGTATGAGCGTATTTTTTCCCCCACATCCTTGCTAGCACTTATTGTTGCTTGTATTCTTGATAATTGCCATTCTGACTGGAGAGAGACGAAATCTTAGAGTAGTTTGATTTGCATTTCTCTAAATGCTAGAGATAATGAATATTTTTTCATATATTTGTTGATTGATTGTATTTCTTCTTCTGTGGAATGGTTTTTTTTCAGTTCCTTAACCCATTTGTTGATTGTTTCTTTGGTGTGTCGTTTGTTGAGTTATTTCTATATCCTGGAGATTAATGCTCTTTTGGAGGTGTGTGTGGTAAAGATTTTTTCCCAATCTGTAGGCGCTCTCTTCATATTATTGGTCTTAAATCTCCCTCTGCCTTCCTTTTGTACGGATATTTGTGATGACATAGGAGTCATCTCAATAATCCAGGATGGTTTTTTCATCTCCATTCTTAATTAATCAAGTTTGCAAGGACCCTTTTCCCAAATAAGGTAATATTTCTGAGTTCCAGAAATCAGGATGTGGACATACTTTGGAGATACCATTTAGCCCACTGCAAAGACTCCTAGTACACATGTATAGGATGAAAAATTCAGTATCAGAAAAGATCAAGGAGCAAAGTAAAGTCTGATACATAGAGTTCTACCTTAGGTACCTGGGTGCATGATTATGCTACCAAGTGGAATAGAAGATACTAAAGGGCAATAGGTTTATTAATTATGATGATGAGTCTTATTTAGGACTTAATAAGATTAAATTCTTCTTGGTCATTCAAGTAAAGACATGATTCTGATATTGAAAAGGGCAGTCTGGCAGCAGACATTTATTTGGAGTCACCATTTACAAATAAGACTTGGAGCCAATAAGATAACTTAGAGTGAGTGTGTAGTAACGTGAACAGTAGGTCAGTAATGTCAGACTAAGGAACAGTAACCTATAAAAGGAAGAAAAGGACAAGGAAGCATAACAGAGACTTAAGGAAGACAGAGGAAATGGTCCTGTAGGAGATGGGAAGAAAATGAATACACAACCTTGGATGTCAAGGAAAATAAAATAGCAAGACTCAAACACTCCAAATTGTCCAATAAAACAGAATCCAAATAATAAAGTTTGACATTTCCTAACTCCCTGGTCTTGCACTAAGGACTTTAGAGGCCTCTGGGGATCCTCATGACTGTCCCCTGAGGAAGGTGCTTTCTCTCCACTGATGGATAGGAACTAAGACTCATAGAAGAGTCTTTGGTTCAAGAAACAAAACTAGTCAGTGGCAGAACTTGGCTTAAATGCAGGTCTGTCTGACTCCTGCATATATTATCCTTGTCATTCTCCTATACTCTCTCCTGTTTTGAGAGTACTTGAGAGTGAATGGGGAAGAGGGAAAGAAAGGACGCAAATGTATCAAGTATTCACTGATAAAGACTGGTGGATAAAGGAAAGGCAGAGTCCCATGCTTAATAGAGAGTAATTGTAGGTCAGATTATATTGTAAATGACTTTTATGAGATCTGATTATGTTTATAGTGAGATGAGGTCCCTAAAAGAAGAAAGGTTAAGCAAAAAGGAGAAAGGTCTTATTGACAGACTACTTCAAGGCCACAGGGAAGAGGAAAGATTCCAAGGGACAGGTGGAGAAATGACTCTTCAGTCTCAATTTTTATCCCTGAAAAAAAAAAAAATGCGTGCTATAAAATCATTCCTTACAAGAAAGGAGCATGGATTAAAAGCAATGAAGTCCAAGGCTTCCTTTGCGAACTGCAAATTACCAGGGTAATTATTGGTTTGCTAGCCTCAAAAGAATATCTAGAGGAGATTGGTTGGTTGGAAGGAGACCAAAAAGAAACCAGAAGATAACTATTCATGTGGGTGACTAAGTCCTCCAAGCTGCAGTTGGTAGAGAGTAAGTGAGGAGTGAGGGGAACTGAAATCATAGGACTTGTGTTTCTTCAGAAACTAAATGGCAGATGACCAGGGATTGCATTCTTCTTGACTTTGCCTATTTTCTATCAACAGATAAATCCAATCCAGGAACTTCTCGACTGAGAATAGAAGGGGCAGCATCATCCCTCACGTATACATATGCTAGAGGGATACATGATATGGTCAGGGGTGCTGCTGTTCAACAGTTGGGTCTTTACATGGAAAAAGCCCTTATGTAACATTTCCCAATGTCCATGGAGAATTCTTTCCAAAGTGGAATTGAAAAGAAGTGGGTACAATTAGCCCTTGTGAGCCAACAAGAACCAATTCTAACACAGCTTTTGTGTGTGTATAAAAAACTTGTGATTTAGAGAATGAATATTTTCTAAGTTTCTGAGAGGAAACAGAGGCTTATCAGGATGAAAAATTTTACCTTAATACACTTAGTCCATGGGAAAAAAATAGGTCAAAAACAGTAGCCAATATGCCCAACACCATGTGGCATATTTATCTTTAATCCTGATCCAAGTATTGTGATTCCAAATTCCATATTCTTTCTGTTAATGACTGTGGTAACTTTTGATTAATTATCTGTGATTATTTCCACTGTCTTCCGGGAGGCATAATCAAAGTGTTTCTGTTTTCAATATTGTCAAACTCCCAAAGGACCAGAAAAGTGAGTGAATCTTTCCAGCTCATATTTTAGTCCCAGTGAGAAAAAAGTCAAAGAATGAAGGTGAGTGGAGTTTAAAATATAAACTTTGTTTACATCTAAGATGATGTTGAAGAAAATTACTCACACTGCAATGAAATAGTTTTTCTGATACTGAATCCCAGGGAAGACATACATACATCAGTGATAGGCGATGTCAGGACAAGAGAGACCTTTCCTTATTGACACTGATGGCATTGAAAAGCAGAGAACAATGCGTCTCTTGAGAGATGAGTTCACTCACAAACAGAAGAGAGAAGCAGAGTTTGCTTGTTATTTCTAATCACATCAATCAGGTCATTCCCCATCTCTTTGCAGGGGGATTCATCTCAATTCATCTTAAATTCTTCAACAAAATAGAAGAAGGAAAACTCATTCTATGACAACAGTAATATCCTGAAAATGAAGCCAGAAAAAGTCATCATAAAAAAGAAAATTAGAGACCAATATCTCTTATGAATGTGAAAATCCTCAACAAAAATCCAGTAAAATCACACCCAGCAACATATGCAAAGGATTATAAGCCATATGCAAGAGGGGTTAATACCAGGAATGCAAGGTTGGTTCAACATAAAATAAGCAATTCATGTTACATATGTGGAAAAGAACCACCTAATTTCAAAATATGCAGAAAATATGTTTGGCTAAGTCCAATACCTTTTCATGATAAATACACTTGACAAAAAAGGAGAAGGAAGAAGAGTTCATCCCCAAAATGTAAGTGGTGCTTCCTTCAGATGAAAGGAAGCATCAGAAATGAGGAAGAGGCTGGGTGCAGTTGCACACACCTGTAATCCCAGCAACTTGGGGAGGCTGAGGCAGGAATGTTGCACATTTAAGGCCAATTTCAGCAAATTAGTGAGACTCTGTCTCAAAATAAAAAATAAAAAGAACCGGGGATGAGAATGTAGTTCAATGGTAGAATGACCCTGAATTCAATCTCCAGCCCCCCCCCCCCAAAAAAAAAAAGTGGGGAAGAATCTTTCTCTCTAAAAAAAAATGTGACTGGATTTTCTTGATGGCACTCACTAAGATGAGAGGAATAGAGGGGACAAATTTGGAGCAGACTCAAGTTGGTTATATGGCATAACAAATTGATATAGATCATGACTTGGATTCTGACTTCATTATTTATTAACTGCCTGATTTGGGGACATCTCAAACTCTGTGAGACTCTTTCCTAATTAATAAAGTGAATACAGTTACACATATTTCATAAAGTTTTTACAAAATCATGGTTAATATGTGTGAGGTATCTGGTGGGTATCGGACTCAGGTCAGGTACTCCATAATGATGGTTCTACTACTATCAATAGTTATGAGGTGAAGGATAAGAGGAGAGGGGTTCAGGTTGGCTTAGGGGATGCCCACTTAAGTAAAAATTGAGTGGGATGATCATCAAAAGAGAAAAGGACTTAGTGACCTCTCTGTTTATTTTCAAGGCCACTTGCGTAGTTGTTGTAAGTTGTGAACCTGTACCTCATCTTTACTTCTCTCCTTGGTAAAATGGAAGAGCTGAGCTACGTGATCTTGGGAATATCTTTGAACTCTACATCTTGGGGACTCTGTGAAGTGGGACATGGCAAAGAAGGGAGGATGAAGAATGTCCTGTGCAACCTGCTGAGTATGATGGTAGGCCTTGATTGAACACAAACTCCAATTTCCTTCCACCAAAGTTAACAGGAGGAAAGAACATTCACATGATGTCACACTCCATTTTTTTGGCTCTGAAATCTTCCAGACTGCGTCTAATTTTAAACCAGTATCTGGAGGCCAGGGAGGTGCCTGTTGGACAGCTTGATGATAAGTCTTTCAGCACACATAACTCTTCTCCCTGTCAGCTCGGTATGAGGAACTTGAGCTCATCAAGCATCCTCCTCCAGATTTGTCAATCTGGCACCCATCACCAGCATTTGATTCATTATAAAAATATTTAATTCTTCTGAGATGAATTGGCATAATGTCCAAAGAAAGGCAAAAAGTGGTGCAGGAGAGATGGAAAAGACCATTTTGTAAGCGGGCTTTGACTTAGTCCAGAATCCAATAAACTTTCTTAGAAGGAAGTCAAATCCAGTGGTTTCCTTTATCATTAGTATCCAGTCATGCTAGTGACCGAGGGATTGTCCAAGCCTCTCGCTTTTCTACAGTGGTCTCCAGTGGAGAGTTTGACCTTCGTTAATCCTTGACAGCCCCATGCAGCCAAAGCCACAGGTAAGGAGCTGATCTTCTATACTGTCCCACTTTCAAGGTTACAAGCTCCAGAATCCCTCTGTATGATCACAACCTTAAAAGAACTTTGAGGATGATGTGCTCATTTGCAGAGATGGATTGTCATCTGTCTTCAATCTAATATTCCTACACGTAGACATTTCTATCACCTGGAACTGATTGCAAATCTCAGCTTTATGTTCACCGTGTTCTGGAATTTCTTCTCTTCATATCCCTTCTTCAGAGTTCCTCCAGTTTGGAAATAATTACACTTTGGGCCAGATAATTCTTTGTTGTGGAAGTTGCCTGTGTGTTGTGGTATGTTTTTCTGTGTTCCTGGTCTCTTCTCACTCAGTCTTATGTGGAATCTTTTCTGTTTTTCCAGAGAAATGAATTCATTTCCTTTCATAACTTTATTATAAACATGGTCAGAAATACTACACTGTAGTTATTTTAACAGAAGCTTGTCTCCTCAACTAGACTGAACTTCTTTAGGGCAACATCTTTATCTTATTCATCACTGTATTTTCAGTCACTTCTGTAGCATCTGAAACTGGAATCATGTCTGGTGATCAGAATTTGTGAACTTATCAGATATTTATAACACTCCTATGAGGAAGAAAGAGCAAGTAATATGTGTTTTTCTTTAGACAGATTTTTTTTTCCATCGGGCAGATGCATTTCAAATTGTAAATCATAGGAATATAACAAACTGTCCTGGGAAACAAGACATGCAATTAGAGTTTATGGATTTAGAAAATACAGATTTGGGCTTCAGGCACAGCTGGATCCTGATGGATACATCCTGGACAAGAAAAACAATACATAGTTATTACAGATTAGAAGTAGAGAAACTTGAGTTCAAAAGGTAAAAACATTTCAGTAAACCAGCCCATGCCACAGAATCTGGAAAAGGGTTGAGGATGAGAGAAAATAACAACATAGATTTCATTCAATTTTTCTTTAAGTAGAGAAAATTGTGTATTTGAGATAAGGATTCAGGTGAGAGGAGTTGACCCCTATGATTTCTCTTACATTCATAGAAATGTACCCATGGTTCATTGACATTTACATCCTGTGTAAAGTGAGATGTTTCCTAGGTCAGAGGAACCTAAAACTGTGGAATTTTATAGTTCTAACTCTATCAGTCACTAGGAATAACTTAATTTAGGCAATAATTTTGCTATTCCTGATCCTTTTCACCCAGACTTAATGTGTGGGTTTGGGGTCCTGAACTCTTCACTGTGCGAGCAGTGACTCACACTCTACTTATCTTTGTTGGCACAGCAGATCTAAGAATCTTTAATTTATGTCCTCTGACATTTTTTCCTATAAGGGAAAGTCTTGCTGTAGATCACACAGCAGAATAGTTGGGACCGGAAACTAGGTTTCTTGACATAGGGTCGATATGTTTTGTTTATCAACTTAAGTGCAAATCAAAACTCAATAAACTTCACAAAAAGTGAATAATGCTAATGGGGCAGGCTGGTGGGACGCAGATCGGATGACAGTTCCCCAGGGGTGCAGAAGGGGTTTTGATTTGGAGAAACCATACCAGGCAGCTCTTGAAACAAGACTCCCTCCAAGACACATCAGAGAGAGGAAAGCATCCAGCCCAGGAGTGTGTCAACCTGGACTTAATCTACCTGAACCAGACTTTGGTCAATTTGGAACCAAAGGATATCAGAACTGGAAACCATAGTGCATGGTATAGGTCCAGAGAGAAAAAGTGTCAGAGCCAAAAATGTTAACTGGTAAAATCAGGATTAGAAACACAATCGCTCCAAGTTTTCTGAGGCATTTCATACTGCTTTCCAGAGTGGTTGCACAAATTTGCAGTCCCGCCAGAAATGTGTGAGTGAACATTTCCCCACATCCTCCATCAGTGTTTATTGTTGCTTGTGTTCTTGATCGTTTCCACACTGATGAGTGAGACAGAATCTCAGGGTAGTTTTAATTTGCATTTCTCTACTTGCTGGAGTTGTTGAACATCTTTTCATGTATGTATTGACTATTAATATTTCTTTTGTGAAGTGTCTGTTCAGTTCCTTTGCCCATTTGTTGATAGGATTATTTTACCCAGTTATCTCACTCCTTGGTATGTGCCCATAGGAATTAAAATCAGCATACGACAGTGACAAAGCCACATCAAGGTTTATAGCAGCTCAATTCACAGTAGCCAAGCTTTGGAACCAACCCAAGTGCCCTTCAACAGATGAGTGGATGAAGAAAACGTGCTATACATACACAATGGAATATTATTAAGCCATTAAAAGAGTGACTTTTTGACATTTGCTGGCAAATGAATAGACCTGGAGACCATTATGCTAATTGAAGTAAGCCAGTTCAGTCCCAATAAATGAAAGGTTAAATGTTTTCTCTGATATGAAGATGCTAACACACAATAAGGGGGATGGTGAGGGGAAAAAAATAAAGTACAATAGATTAGACAATGGGGAATGTAGGAAAGGGAAGAGGGATAAGCAAAGGAAAGACAGTGGCATGAATCTGACAGTTTTCCTATGTGCATACATGAAAACAACACAGTGAATCCCATCACCATGTACATCCATGAGAATGGGACTCTTAGTAGAATAACATATATTCTATGCTTGTATAATTACATAAAAATGGATACTGCTGTCATCTATAATTAGAAGGAACCAACGAATAATAAAAAAAAAAGGTAGAGGATTTTTCTCCTGCAAGAAAGAAAGAAAGGAAGACAAACTCTCGACAATGCACTTGCATACCAGTTTCTCTTTTTAAGTTTTTATTTTGAGACAGGGTCTCACTAAGTTGCTTATGGCCTCACTAAGTTGCTGAGGCTGTGCAGGCCACATAGCCCATCTCCTAAGTTGCTGAGGCTGGCTTTGAACTTGCACTCCACCTGCCTCGGCCTCCTGAGCCACTGAGATTACAGGCAAACCCCAACATGCCCCCCACTATCTCCTTTGATGCCCATCATGTCCCTGTCATGTGGGTATTATTGTTATTATCTCCATTTCAGAACAATGCCACTTGCATCCAACATGACTTACTGAGGTCCTTAAGTATCAGGGTTAAAACAACAACCTGGAACTAGTCTTCCAATTGCAAGCTCAGATTTATAAAAGCACTAACTATAAAACAATGAGCCAAAGACCAAGGAGACTTTCTGTTCTGTTATTGCTAACCATTGCCTCTGACTCATAGACACAAACCTCCTCAGAAACCATCACAAGGGACCAGAGTGGGCTGACTTGAAAGCAGTCTCCTGGGAGAGTTAGGTCAGGCACACTCTGAAGAGGAAGCCTTATGGGAAGACAAAGAACAACCAAATAATAAGAGTGTAATATGAGTCCAGCAGTGAGCTGAGTTGTTTAGATGTATTATCTCATTTGATCATCACAATTTCTCTGATTAGATTTGAGCTTGTTGGACAAATGAAGAGAATGAGAGTCAGAGAGATGCCATGGTCAGCTCAGGCTCACCTGGCTATTAAGTCAATATTGAAATCATCTAAATGTCATCTCCCTCTTCTTACTCTCTCTGTGGACCATTCCATTCCCACCAGCACAGTAAGAGCGAAGATGCACTGATTTATTTTTTTATCAAGATTAATTGGCAGGGTGCTTGCCTAACAGGTGCAAGGACCTTGGTTCTATTCCTAGTACTGCAAAATAAATAAAATAAAATAAATACGTAGAGCTCCCGGCCACGTGTTCAGCTCCTGTGTGCTTTCCACCTCAGCTTTCTCAATAGCCCACGTGAAGCTGAAATCCAACTGGAGACCAGTTCACAGCACTGCACTCCTCTTTCTTTCGGGGATTCTAGGTCTGTTTCTGTCGAATGCTGCAAAAGAGATTCTCTAATCTCTATTCCCGACTCCAGTAATAGGGGTTCACCTTCTCCCATCTTCCGTGAAAGCAAATCTCCTGACAGCTCCTACACCTTTTTTAAATTTCATATTTCATTAGAGTTTTAGAGAGGGTGTGGGGAACATTGTTTTAAATCTGAAAGCAAATAAGAGTTTGATGATGGCTGAATTGAAGGCATTGATAACATGTTAGAAAACAGAAATTGTCTGGGAATAAAATATACCTGGGTCCAAATACTAGATCTGCTACTTACAAATTATAGTATTGTGGACAAAATCTTCTAGCACTCTGAGGCTTTTCTCTATTTCCTCACTTGCAAAAAGAGGATAATAGCAACTACTTTGTCATTGATGTAATAATGATCATAACACACACCTAATGACACAGTTTTCTTGAGGGTTTAGTGATCTAAAATTGTCGTGTACTTAGCACTGACCCATGCATAGAATGCCTTCAATTTATATAACAATTGCTATTCTACTAACTTCGGACGATGAACATTTTAAAATTCAGTTTTACTTATCTGTGAAACAAGGATAGTATTCTCCTGTGAGGTTGCTGAGATGATCCAAGAAGAGAAATAGGAAAATACCCAGGATAAAGCTAATGGATGTTTAACGTATGTAAATTGATAAATGTTAGGAAAATGTCAAACAATGAAGTTTACACATTTAGGCTTCATACAGCTCCCTTCTCCAATCCTTAGGCTGTGTTCCATTCCTGAGTGGCCACATTTTTAGAATGATTTGCAATAGTGAAGCACTGATGTAGATTCCCATGAATATGAAACTCAATCACAGAGCTGGAGAGATGAGTTTAAATGCCATGGTTCTCTGAGGAAATAATCAGAGATGTGCACTTGTCTGATCATCACAGTGTTATTTCAGTATTAAAATGTCATTAAACCCCACAATCTACCAGCAGAGAACTGGAAATTAAATTATAGAATATCTACATAATTAAATCTCACACAGCCAATAAAAAGCATCTTATATAGAATGTTTGACAAACTTGTCTGATCACAGGAGTCTCCTGGTGTGATTTGTAAAAGTGTAGGCCCCGTCCTAGGATTGCCAAAACAAAATTGCCATGAGTGGAGGCTGAAAATATGTGTTTTTATCAAGTTCTGTAAATGATTTTTACCATCAGGTGAATTTATGAAATTCTGCTTCCAGAAAGTGCATTTTTTAATGCTGAGAAAAAATATCATTAAATAAGATTTGTCATAAGTTTATATTTTAAAAAAATAATGAAAAAGAAGTAGCTTTATTTTGGTATCAAAATTACTCTTGCAGTCATTATGAGCATGTTTTTCAGTATCAGAAGACCTGGTTTAAATCTCAGAACTGTTATTTGCCAGCTGTGTAGCAGTAGGCAAACATTGAAACCCTCTGTGCCCGAATGACTTTATCTCTGAAATTGGGGAAAATAAACATATGCATCTATGAGTCATTGTGAGGATAAAATAATATGAAGAAGTTCAGTTTTCTGTCACCTTTATTGGGGAGAATAGCCACCAGGAAGTAAGATGATGTAGATTATCAGTATCGCCAACAGGAAAACTAGAGAAAACATAGAAAACAATTATTTGTAGAAATTGGGCAGCAGGCAGCTTAGGGCTGTGGGTTTCAAGGAAATGGAAACAAAGCATCTGAGTTTTATCACTGTCTACACTTTTTTCTAGAGAGAGAGCTCAGATTGGTCTATGGGGTGGAACACACAGTCTCGAGACACACAAAAAAGTTTGCTCATCCATCTTCCAAATAGCTAAACTCATAAAGTACTTCTGTCCTATTTAAAAAAAAAAAACAAACAAACCAGGATTTCTTAAAGTAATTGAACAAATTCTAGCATTTAGAAATATAAAAAATGATGATTTTCTTTACTCAATAACAATTTGCTGGACAGATGCTCAGGGACCTTTGGAGTTGACTAAATTGTGAAGCCCTCAGAGAGGTTATGATTTCCCTCCAGGGAACCCAGAGAACACAGAATTCTTGAGTAAACTGAATGTATTTGGGGTGGATTTTGCTATAAATGCTCATAAAACCAATTATAAACCAATTATAAAATCTTCAGAAATATAGAATCACACACACTCCAGGACTTGGCAGAAATACTTTACCTGCTGAGTCTGAGAGAAGAACCTTGACGTTTACTGCAGTACCTGCCAAACTAAGACCTTACACATGGCTCAAAAACCTTGAAACAGTGTCATCTCATGGCCAAGACCCCCTAGTCCAAAAAGAATACCCTGAGGTTACTGAAATGCATGCAGAATAACTTTCCACTCAATGTCAGCCAGCACTTCAAAATAACATAGTCATCTCTGGACTGAGGGGAAAAAAAGTAGCTTTTAAAGATTTGTCTGGGGAAATGTAAAAACTTTAATGTTTAGAAATTTCTTAAGAGTTAAAAAAATGTTGTGCACTTTGAAGGAATTAGCCTTAGATGATAAAGAACATTCCTAAAGGGGGAAAAATATGCAGGAGACATCTGAACTTCTCAAGGGAGTGTAGAACTCCAAGAAATCTATTGTTCTCAAGGTGCCAAACTGGAACTCAAAAGGTTTCAGGAAATGCTAAAGATATGAGGCCTCTTACAAAAAACTACGGCTTTTCCAAAAAAAGGTAAAATTCCAAGGAGAGCTGAAAAAGCCACCTATGAATGGCTACCACAAGTTCTACCACGATTTGTTTTCTTTTTTTAAATATTTTTTTAGTTGCACATGGACACGATATCTTTATTTAATTTATTTATTTGCTTGTTTGTTTATTTATATGTGTTGCTGAAGCTGGAACCCAGCGCCTCACACGTGCAAGACAAGTGCTCTATCACTGAGCTAAACCCCAGCCCCCAGGATTTGTTTTTTAGTAATAGGCTGTGGAGTGCATGTTAGGGATGGGCCAATACTGGTGGCATATCCTGCAGAGCCTGAAGGAACAGTATAAGAGCTAGGCTGAGGAGCTCCAGAAACAGTACAAGGTGGATCTGGATCTCTGGCTCAGAATTTGTCTCCTACAGAATACACTGCATACCAGACTCTATTTTTTTTTAACACATTGCATTTTGATTCATTGTACACAAATGGGGTACATCATTTCTTTTCTTTGGTTGTCCATGATGTAGATTCATACCATTCATGTAAACATATATGTATATAGGGTAATGATGTCTGTCTCATTCCACCGTTTTTCATACCCCTCTCCCTCTCATTTCCCTCTACATAATCTAAAGTTCCTCCATTCTTCTTTCACCCCACCCATCCTCCCCCATTATATATCATCATCCACTTATCAGGGACAACATTTGGCCTTTGTTTTTCTGGGATTTGCTTATTTCACTTAGCATGGTATTCTCCAATTCCATCCATTTCTCTGAAAATGCCATGATATTATTCTTCTTTATGGCTGAACAATATTCCATTGTGTATATATACCACAGTTTCTTCATCCACTCATCTGTTGAAGGGCTACTTTTAATAAATCTGAGAATGATAGCATGAGTGGAGGTTAAATTCCAGTTTAGATGAAAAGATCCTCATTGCTCATCAGAAGAGACTTCAAGGAGGGCTTGGGGAGGAGCAGCAGATGTTGACTCCAGGGTCAGAATCTTGAAACCAGACAGCCCAACTGTCATCCTCCAAGAGATTAAAAGAGGGTAGAAAGGAAGACATAGAGGTGGAGGGAGGCAGAAGCTTCTCAGACTCTAGCAGTGGAGATGAAGATGAAGATGGTGGGTTTGGGGCAACTCAAGGTCATCCTCCCCAGGGGATTCTTCTTGTTTAAACTTTCAACCTGAGCTTGTTCAATGGGGGTTGGATGGAAAACTTTCTGGCAGAAGTCCATGGATTCCATTTCAAAGGGAGGGAACTTCCATTCCTTCCCCTTTCTACTTCTATACATTTTACCTTCCACCTCTCCTCCTTTTCCTACTCAAATGAAGGAGGAAAGTTGGGAAGAAGGGAACTTATAGCAGCAATCTATGTCAGGTTTGTCAACCTGGTAGGAGAGGACCCTCCTTGGAAAATACAGGATTAGCAGCCAGTGTTCATTCCTACCTTCACTATGAACCCCCAACACCTGAAGGAACTTCACACAATTATGGCTGTTGGAATAAATAGTGAAATGACTGGGTTATGGGGGGCATGATTGATTAGCCTGTATAATCCTAATGTAAGGCATTTTTAGCTTCATTTTCTGCCTGCAAGTGGTGGTATTATTATACGTATGACCCTGTGATCTTCCACCTTCCCTGTGGACCTGTCCCTCAGGACTTCCGCACTGAATCTAGGGTGAGAAATATTTGATGGGAGGTAGGGTAGGTGCCTTAAGAAAGATTTCACACTGTTGTTATTTTTCTTCTTATGCCCTGAGTGGGCAGTCATGTAGACAGCAATGTTTTATATGTGTATTTAACTCATAGTGCTCAATGATACTTTCCTTAGTAATTTCAAAAAATGGAAATTAAACAAAAAGTTTTTCTTAAGACATGTATTTATTTGAATGAGCTTCTCCACAGAATCAATATCTTAGGACTTTGGGGACTGCTTCTCCAAGGAGCATCTGAACATATTCTGGGCAGAAGCTCTAAATCCTTCTGACTGCTCCAAGTGAGTGAATCTCACTCTCAGTATTCAGAATAGATAGATGGATAGATAAGTATATGAGTGTAAATAATACATCAAGATCATAAGGCATAAGGTCAATACACAAAACTTATTCATATTTCAATATACCAACAAGAAATGATTGAAAAATGAAATAAAATCATTTGCAATAGTATCCAAAGTATAAAATAGGTGTAAGTGTAACAAAATACATAGATTTACATTAAAACCTGCAAAACATTGCTGAGAGAATTAAAGAAGACATAAATAAAGGCAAAGATAATTTTCTTAGGTACAAAGATTCAGTATTTTGTAGATGTCAATTCTCCATCAAATTACTTTCATATTCAACTCCCCTGTTTGTATTATCAAAATCCTTCTGATGTTTTTGAAAAAAATTGACAAGCTGATTATAAAATTTATATGAAAATGCAAGCCATACTGAAGTTTTTTTTCTGAAAATAGAAAACAATCGGAAAACTCATACTTGCTAACTTCAAATCTCACTTTAAAGCTACATTAATCCAGACAATGGAATTGCCAATTGTATTGGCATAAAGACATATATACTATTATATACACATTCATGGTCAATTGATTTTCAACAAGTTTTCACAGCAATTAAACATGGAAAGGATAATTTTTTCCATCATGATAATGGCACAATTGAATATCCATATGTGAAAAAAAGTGAACCTTGATCCCGATTTCATAGAATACACTGAACTTAATGTGAAATGAAATGTAGACTTATATGTAAAAGGTAAAACTATAAAAACTGTAGAAGAAAATATTGGTGAAAATGTGGCCTAAGATTAAACAAAGACTTTAAAATTAGACACAAAATGCACAGATTTAAAAAAAGAAGAATAAACAAAATAGGTTTCATTCAAATGAAAAGCTTTGCTCCTGGAAGGAACCATCAAGAAAACAGTAAGTCTGAGCTGGGGAGGTATCTCAGTTGGCAATTTCAAGGGTTAACAATGTTAAACAACTGGAATTCTCACCTACTACTGGCATGAATGCCAGATAGTATAGCCACTTTGGAAAATAGATTGGAAATTTTCTATGTGAACCTAACTCTTAATATATAACCCAGAAATTCCATTAGTTAATTTTTCCATATTTTATTGGTGCATTATGGTTGTACATGATGATAAGATATGTTGTTACATATTTGTACGTGCACATAACAATATAATTTGGCACTTCTTCTCTTTCTCCCCATCTCCTATATTTGATCCCTTTGATTTCCAGGAGATCTGCCTCCACCTTTCTTTCCCTTTTTTCTCTGTAGTTTCCACATATGAAAGAAAATATGTGTCCCTTGTCCTTCTGAGTTGGATTTATTTTGCTTAACCTGATGGTCTCTAGTTCCATCCATTTTCCTGCAAATGATGTGATATCATTTTTCTTTATGTCTGAATAAAAATTCATTGTGTATGTATACCATATTTTCTTTATCTGTTCACCCATTGATGAACACCTAGTCTGGTTCCACAGTTTGGTTACTGTGAAGTGTGCTACTATCACCATAGGTATGCATGTGTCATTGTAGTATGATGACTTTAATGCTTCAGCATAAATACTGAGGAGTGATAAAGCTGGGTCACATAGTGGTTCCATGTCTAATCTTTGAGGAGCCTCCATACTAAATTTAATAGTGGTTGTACTAATTAGAAACCCATCAACAGTGTAAAAGTGTTCCCTTTTTCTCCACATACTCTCTGGCATTTATTATTATTTGTATTCTTGATGACTGTCATTCTGATTAGTATAAGATGAAATCTCAGTGTAGTTTTGATTTGCATTTCCCTAATTGTTAATGATGTTGAACATTTTTCATGTATTTGTTGGCTATATATTTCTTCATTTGAGAATTGTCTGTTTAATTCATTTGCTCATTTATTAACTGGGTTATTTGACTTTTGATGTAAAGTTTCTTTAGTTCTTTATATATTCAGATATCAATCCTCTGTCAGAAGGGTAGTTAGCAGAGATTTTCACCCATTGTGTAGTTTCTTTCTTCACATTCCCAATTGTTTCCTTTGCTATGAGGAAGATTTTAATTTAACTACATCCCCCTTATTAACTCTTGGCATTATTTCCTGAACTTTAGTTTTCCTATTGAGAAAGTTGTTGCCTGCACCTATGTGCTAGAGCATTGATTCTTTGTTTTCTTCTAGGAGTTGCATAGTTTCTTGCCTAATTCCTAGGTCTTTGATTCATTGTGAGTTGATTTTTCTGCAGGGTGAGAGAGAAGGGTCTACTTACGTCCTGGTTAACCAGTTTTCCCAGGCCTATTTCTTAAAAAGGTTGTCTTTTCTTTAATGTATGCTTTTGTCACCTTTGTCAAGGATCAAATGACTGTAGATGTGTAGTTTTGTTTCTGTGTCTTCTATTCTGTACCCTTGGTCTATGTGTGTATTTTTAAACCAATATCATGCAGTTTCTGTTACTATATCCTGTACTGCAACTTAAAGTCAGGTATTGTGATGCCCCCAGCAATGCTTTTTTGGCTTAGAATTGCTTTTCCTATTCTGGGTCTTTTATTCTTCCAAATTAATTTAGGTCTGTTTCCCCCCTGCTAGTTTTACAAAAGAATGATGTTGGTATTTTGATGGGGATTACTCTGAATCTGCACATTACATTTGGTAGTAGGGCCATCTTAACAATATTAATTCTGCCTATCCATGAACATAGAAGGTCTTTCCATCTTCTGAGTTCTTCAATTTCTTTCTTCAATGTTCTATTAGTTTTTATTGTAGAGGTTCCATTAGTTATTCACTAAGGGAGTTGAAAGCATATGTCTACAGGAATACTTGGTTTCACATATCACTAACAGCTAACTCCCAAGTTTAAAAAACAAATCTGGAAAGAATTCAAATGTCCATCAACTGGTGAGTGCATAAATGAATAGTGATATAACTGTACAGTAAAATGCTACCCAGCAATAAAAAAACTTCACACGTGTCAACACAGATGAATCTTAAAAGCATTTTGCTAAGAAAAAAAAGCCATGCACAAAGGATCACATACTGCATTTTTCCATGTATATGCCATTTTAGAAAAGCAAATTTATAAGAGACAGGAAAAAATTAATAGCAGCAAGTGCTGGGAATAGGAAGAGGTAATTGACTATATCTGGGCATGAGGAAACTCTCTAAGGTGATGAAAATGTTCTGTATCTCAATTGTGGTGATTACATGAATCTGTTTTCTCAAATCTGTTAACACTCTACAATTGAAATGGGCATAATGGGTGAGGGAGAAAGCTCAGTTGGGAAAGTACTTGCCTTGCAAGCACAGGCCCTGGGTTCAATCCCCAGCACTGCAAAAAAATAAAAAGGGTATATTATGTTGTGTATATACATGAATATATCATAATGAACCTCGTTATTATGTATAATTATTGTATGACAGAAAACATTTAAGTTGTTTTATATCTTGTACACTTGTACTTGGGCTTACAACATGGCTTCTGTGATCATCTGTCAAATAGCAAGTCTCAATCTCCGGTTCTTGGCCCACAATTCCAATTGCCTACTGGATGCTGACACTTGAATGTCCCATGGACACTTCAAGAGCGGTATGCTTAAGTCTTCTTTTAAAACTATGCCTCTTGATTTTCCTATATCATTAATGGCATCACCATCCAATATGTCATCCAAATGGACAATGTTGTTATTCTTGATTCAGACCTCTCTTCATTGTGTTCTTCTTAATATTTCATGTAAATACTCCTCTCTCTTTGTTCTGACCATTATCATTACCAAAGTTAGTCTTTAATAATTACTACTACTGTAAGAGCCCAAAGGTTCACCTTTAACTACTCTTCTTCATCTCATCCTCCAAAGAAGAGCAAGAGTGACATATAAAGCACACATTTCACTTTATCCTGCTCTATACCTTCTAAGAAAATCCACTATTGCCTATAGATTAAACTCCAGGCCTGTCTAGGTTCACAAACTTCCTCCTGATCTAAGCCAGCCTTTGGCTCCATGCTCCCCTGTCCAGCATGCTCTTGCTGCTTTCCTTGGGCTGTCATCCCTGCCTGCAATTCCTTTGGACACTCAACCTAAGTGTCCTAAGAAAAAGATTTCACTCAGTAGTCGGAATGCTTGGGACTGGCCACTCTGCTGTATTTGGTTGAATGGTCCCTTTCTGTGTGGTGCTTATCATACAGTATTGTTACATCCTTCAGACTCTTTGATCTCACAAATGACACATATCCCCTCATTCTTTAAGTCCTAAAGTTTTATCATCTACATTTCTATCAAAACCAGTTGAAGTAGACCCTATTCTTCTCACTTTGGGCTGTCATATCTAACCCTCAACCCTGCAACAGCCTTCTCCATTATCTCCCCAACTCCCTTTTGACCTCTACTATTTTCTATAACACAGTCAGATCAAAGTTTCCAAAATCATACCAAAGTTACTTTTCTACTTAAATTTGTCTGTGACTCTTCATTGTAACAGACAGAGTCCTTCCTAGAATTCAGTGCCCTCACTCAGAAGACTGATGTCCCCATCCACCTGCATACACCATGAGGATTGGAACTGTGTTAATTTCTGCTCTTCTCCTACAAGAAACTTAAAACAATGACTGACTCACTGAAAGAATGTTTGTGTCTTTCCTGCTCCCCTTCTGCAGCTCTTTTTCCCCATCCTAATCCTATAGTAGGGCTTTATAACTCTGTTTATAGCTCCCAACATTGGACCTGTGTCTAGAAAGTATTACTAAATATTGAATCCATCACCGACTCCCCTTTGTGCCTCTTTTTCCCTAAGTGAAGTATGGTTTCCTGAACCATCACAAAATAATCTCATTTTATCTCTTGTTAAGATAAAGAAGAAATATACCCTGTTACCTCTACCTTACCCCATGAGCTTTAAGTTTTGCCCTACAAATCCAGCCCCCATGTTTCTTTATAGTTCATTGGCTATGATGAGATGACCGATATGGACCAAACCCAATGGATGATCAAATCTGTTCTTTACTGGGTTCCAAGTAAAACACGGCTTCAGAAATGCATAAATTCTTCTAATTCTTTAGAACTTCAGCTTTTAAGATTGAAAGGAGAGAGTTGGCTTCAACTGTTTCTCTTATGGATCAAGGATCACCAAGCCAGATACTGAGAGCAATAAAAGACATGCCAATCAAGTTACAAAGACATTCCAACAAAAATGTGATAATCCATTTTAGAGAACAGTAGCACCTAAGATGTAAATGCAGCCCATGAAAGACACCCAGAAGTGTGACAACCCTGGCAGATCCTGAGAATCTCACAGACATCGATTAATCATGGAACTCTATCACTAGCATCAGGAGACACTTCCAAGCCCCTTAAAGTTTTTCAGGCTCCCAAAGTTCCAAAAATAATGGATGATCAAGTTTTGAGACCAAAATTCTTAAGAATTAGAGTCATAGAGATCACTTGTGTGAACCGGTGACAAGTGCAAGAGGCAATGAAGATCCAAGGAGAGCTGACAGGGAGGGACAGGAAAGGTGTATGAAGATGGGTCTCAGAGAAGGCCCTGCTTAAATCTGTTTCAGCATTTCCTCATCTCTTTTGAGGTAGAACCCAAATTTTTCACCATGACCCTCAGTATCTGCCCCTCATTGACCATTTGGCTTCTTCTCATTTGGGTTCTACCAAACTCTGTGTGGGGAGAACTTAGGGCCCCCGCGGCTCAAGGCCCATCACCAGGTGTGTTCTTCTACTCCTCTCCCACTCCAGCTGGTTAGCTCTTCTTCTCTGTCAGGGCTGGGTGCAAGTCACTTCCTTCTGGAAGGCTTGCCTTCCTCAAGCTTCATCTTTCATCCCCAGGCTGTGAGCAAAGGTGACAGTGAAAGTTTCTAACAAAGGGCACCAGGATCCAAGAGGACCCGAAAGGGCTGGAGTTGGCGCTGGCAGGAGGTCAGAATCAATGTTAGGGAGAGTCTGGGAGGAACAGGGTTAGGATGGAAAAACCATTGGAGGGGAGGTCAGAGGCAACAACAGGTGAGAACGCGAGAGAGATTAGGTGAGATTGGGAGAGGTACTGTCAAAGCTGTATCCCAAGGAGGATGGAGCGGGTCATGCCTACCATTGGCAAGGATGATGGGCACTTCTGAGACCATGTATGTGCAGCCACACCAGGGTATGGTGAAGTGGCTCTAGGTGAATAGAGAAAGCACCTGTGCCAACTGATGCTCCTTCAAAAGCTCAAATCCCTGTAGCCTTGATGAGCCCCAGCTCCACATCCTCTAGTGAGCTTTCTTTATGAACCTTGGAATATTGATGCCACAACTCCAAGACTCCATATTCTTTACAGTTTGAAATCCCAAAGAAGAGTGCACATCTACAGATGATTCTGAAGAAGTTCCAGGGAGTGCTCTTGGTAGCTTGGCTCAGGTCATGTGTTTATCCTGGACTCAGTTGCGGTGGAGTTAGTCATGTCTGAATCCTGGTTCCTCCATCCAGGCTAAGCTGGAGGAAGCCATTCCACCTCTAAGTAACCTGTCCAACATGACACAATTGTCCTGTTCACAATCTCTCCACTACTATTTTATTGTGCTTTTTCAGATGCTTCCAGGTTCACAGTGGTCCTTGAGAGAATTTAGAACTTTAAAATCAAGTCGGAAAGAGCCTTTGGCAGCTCTGAGAAAGAGTTAGGTAAGTATAAACCAATAACGAATAAATGCTCTCACTTTCTGCACCATCTCACCCACTAATAAACAGTCTCTTCTGATCTTCTGTCCCTGCAGGGTCTGGGCGGGTTTGATTTTTATTAGCTTTGCTACTCTTCCATAATTCTCTTCTCATTCAGGGACGGGAGGATTACAAACAGGTGGCCAAGTGCCAGGATAGCTTTAGGGAAACCTGCTGATTGAAGGGAACTCTGGCTTCACAGCAAGACTTGGCCACCAGGAGGGATGAGTGACCTTGGGTCGGTCATGCAACCTCTAGGGGTTCTTCAGTTTTCTTTTAGAGAAGAACTGATCCATTTCTACCTCTCCCTGTAAGCAGAACTGGGACTAGAGACATCGTAGATGG
The DNA here is from genome assembly GCF_902686445.1 of Sciurus carolinensis. NCBI lineage: Eukaryota > Metazoa > Chordata > Mammalia > Rodentia > Sciuridae > Sciurus > Sciurus carolinensis. The sequence goes on along the minus strand of NC_062226.1, from coordinate 16,897,033 downwards.
CAGGAAGTCTGCTTGTGTGCCAGATGGATGATTTGTGTACTCTTAAATGACTGTTTTTCCACCTACGCTCACCTAGTGCCCTGATTCCCCCCCTGCTCCTGCTGTCCTTGGGTAATGAGCTGCCATTTCTGGCTCATGAGAAATTCAGCAAAATTAATTCTCTTTAAGCTTACATGTGGGTGGGGTAAGAAGGTAGGAAAAAGTAGGTGAAAACAGGAAAAGAAAAAGGAAATAAAGTCCTTGGAAAATAAAAGAGCTTCATTTCAGCATATAGGTTCAACCCCGGCACCAACAAGAGAGTTAGCTTATTTATTTATTGTCCAGAAGTGCTAGGAAGATGTTACTCTGATTGGATTGAGTTACCTGCCCTGTTCATTCTGAGCTTAAAGAGCTGAATTTGCAGAGATAAGGCTGACAGGAGAGAGCTTCAGGAACCTTTGCGGATATTCTAAAACTTGAATAATTTATCCCTAGATAACTGAAAACAATTTAAGTTAAAAATGGGGGGAAAAAAAGCAGCTGCTATGAACAAAAAAGTAATTATTAATTAATTCATTTGGCAGACCTTCTCTGAACAACCCGATGAAGCAATTTATTCATTTAACAAATGTGTTCATATTGAGCGCCTTTCGTAATCACTCCTAGCCATGGGGAAACAGCAGCACACTGGAGAAGCAGCATGTTTTCCCTCGTGCTGCCTGAGTTCGAGGAGATGGAGATAAGTGGTGAACATTTCACAGGTACGTGGCTGTGATACTTCCAGGCGGTGGTGAGTGCTGAACAGAGAGGAGGTGGAGGAGGGCTGGCGTGGGAACAGGTGGGGACATGGTGACCTGCTTATGGCTCTTTCAGGAGCACATGCAGGGAAGGAGTACAGAAAGAAGGGTTGAGCAGCACAGGGACAGAGCTGGCACTTGGACAGCCAAACACCAATAAGTAATCTCAATTATTGATTCATACTCATCATTAAAAAAATTTTTTTTTTTCTCCTGACCTGTGTCTCTGGAAACTGGGTGAGTTCAATGTTCATTAATTTCTTTATTCAGAGTTGGATTGGCATCCCCTTGATTTTGTGGAAGTTTGGGGCACAGTTTTCCAAGCAGGGGGAGTAGCAAGGGCAAAGTCCAAAAGAGGGGAAGAGGTTTACTGGGAGGAATCAAAAGAAGCTTAGGGAGAGGGCAAAGCTGAGCTGGATGGGACTGGAGACCCCGAAGGGGCTGGCTTCCATGATAGAATATCTTGTCAGGATTGAATTCTCTCTTTCTGCTGATTGAAAGGTGGCTGAGGGCAGTGCCCTATGGATGGGATCGCTACACGTTTATACACTGCTTTATGGATTGTAAAATACTTTCAGGACCACAAGCAGCTGGGGAGGAGAGCAGAGGCAGAACAGGAATGGGTATGCTCAACTCAAACTGGGTGAAACCAAAGTTGCTGGAAGACAAGACTGGGCAGAGCATTCAAATTCAGAGTGACAGTCCAAATTCTACTCACCCACTCACATGCAGGCTTTCAAATAAACTAGGATGGAGCGTACTGAGTCCTTGATGGCAGAAGAGACACACGCTTCGCTACTTTCTCTCTCACTTCTGGCCAACTTCACAAAACAAGCACAGCTCTCTTGCCTGCTGAAGCAGGACCTTGCCTGTCTTTCTACATGGGCTGGTCCAGGAAGCCCCTATCATTGAATTGGAACTAGCCTTAAAGTCCAACTGATTTCCCATCTTGGATCAAATGATCCCTAAGGCCCTTTCCAACTTCATGTGATTTTTTAAATTTTATTGTGAAACCCATAGGAACTAGATTTAATCTGACTAAAGTGTATCTGGAATCCCAGGCACCTTCAATTCATCAGTGAGTAAAATATGTGTTCTGGATTCTGTGCTCACAGCCTGTTGGGTGCAGAAATAGTCCAATGAGAGCCGTGAGGTGAATCAACATGTTAGGAAAATTCAGAGAGGGCAGACGTTGGTGTTCGTTGAGGATAGGGATGGTCCTACATAAAGACAACCTGGAATCCTGGTGTATTTTCAGCAGAACATCATGGAGAAGGAGCAAAATGGCCATTTTCATCATTGAAACCACAGGAGGAAGGATGCGAAGGCAGAGAGCTGAGTGAGGCGCAGAGTTGCTTCCAGAGGGCACAGTACAGTCGTCTGTTCTGAATTCAGCAGGGGGCGGAAAGGTGCGGAATAGGAATTAAACTTCTATGTTGGTTGAATACTAATCAATACCAATCCTACCACTACTAAAATCCCAAGGGAAAAAGGAAGTCCTGCTTATCTTCAGGAAACTTGCATTCAAGAGGGAGAGTGGAAAAATATTTTGGATAGCAGAAAATCCGAGTTCTAGTTCTGATCCTGCCTCCCAAGATTCCAGGCTTGGTGGGTCCAATCTTGCCAACACACATGGATCTGGAGCGGTGAGTGAAGGAGACGCCTCAGGACAGAAAAGCTTGCTGATCAACAAGGTCTGATTGGAGGGTTGTTCAAAGGCAGCAGCACCAGCGCTGTGGATCTGCTACCCCAAAGAAGTCCGTTCTCATGGTCTCTCCAAACTCCGTCCCCCCCCTGTGGTTCTCAGGATAACTCCTGCCTGAGTGCTTAGCTCTACCAGACAGCAGGAGGAGGAAATGAGGTAATCTGTTCCATGTCAACAGGAAAGGAGGCAAACACAATATTGTCAACGAGAAAAGAAAACTCCTGGCTACTCTCTTTTATTTTGAGATACATTCTGAAATATTCCTGGTCTCAGCATCTTCTGTTCTTGGCCATCAGCCACAGTAAAAATCAGTCCCTTCTGGTCCATTACAAATTAAATAATCATAACTCTATTCATCAGGAAAATATGCGCAGAAGGGATGCATAAGCCAGCAATTAGTATGAAGACTTCCAGACTCGTTGGCTGATTCCAAGGGCTTCATGGTGACTGTTTCACTGGAGACTGGGAGTACCTACCACAGCAGGTAGAGGCGCCAGCTCTTGCCTGACTGCGTTTCCAGTGCAATGATTCTTTCTGTATGGGGTTGCCCTGAAAGCAGACGTCTGGCATATTCTAGGAGATCTGTTAACATTTGTTGAAGGAAGGGTCCACTAGGCTATTGCATGTAATGACTTATTAAGCACACTCAATGTGCCTAACCCACAGGCAAGGCCTGGGAAGTGATCTTCCAGAACCCAGAATGGACTTTTGCTCTCTGTGGTCCTATAAAAAGAAGAGGTCGGGCTGGGCGTGCCTAACAATCTATGAAATAGGATGTGGCCAGCCATGGGGGAATTCTGCTCACGTGTCAGGTCCTGGGACCAGGGTGATTTTGCAGTGGATACTCATTTAGATTACAGCTCGAGAGAGGTTTCTGGAGCTAGGCTGAGAGTCCGTGGCTAAGGCTGCTATTTGAGTCTTACTGTTTATGTCTGCTCTGGAATGCTCTCAGTGTCCTGTTCTTGCATCTCAAACACCATCCTTTCCTTCACCAAAGGCAGATTCCTTTGGCTCTTAACTTGCTCTCTAAGACATTCTTCTGAAAAGCCCACCACGTCCTACGTTTAGTATCATCATTTAGCATCATCCTTGATGCTTTTCTTTTCTATCAAAGAAAGTCTAAATGTGAGTCAAGAATATGATGTCATTCATGTTGTTCACATCTATTCTGCGGTGTTTGCTTTCTTACTGAAGTTTAATTTCCATTATCTTTGTTGCCTGGATCTTTATTGAGTATCTAATCTGTGTAATCAGGTTATGTACTTTGGTGTAGATGGGGAAAGATTATGACTATGTCCATCTCATCCCTCTGAATACACCCAGATTTCTACTAGTTTAGTCATGGGTTTGTTTAAAAACACCTTGTCATCTCTCTGAGTGGCATTTTAGTGATTAGTTTAATTCAGAGCAATACTTTCTTTATATCATTAGAAAAAACAAAGCTCAGAGAGGGAAAGTGACTGAGCCAAGGGCACACAGCTCATATATGTAAACCTAGGTTCTGATTCCTGGGACAAGATATCCAGATATTATGCAAGAAGGGGTAATCCAAGGAAGGAAGTTCAAGGTAGCTAAAAAATTAGCAATTCATTTATTTGTGGTGTTTTACTCTTTTTCTATATGCATTTTAAAGACTCCCAACTTTTTGGGAAGTGTGACCAAAATCCACAGTCTCAGTGTGGAGATTCCTTAGAAAACTTGGTATGGAACCACCATTTGACCCAGCTATCCCACTCCTTGGCCTATATCATAAGGACTTAAAATCAGCATACTACAGAGATATAGTCACAACAATGTTCATAGCTGCTCAATTCACAATAACCAGATTGTGGAACCAACCTAGACACCCTTCAATTGATGAATGGATAAAGAAACTGTGGTATATATATAATGGAATATTACTCAGCCATAAAAAATGATAAAATTATGGCATTTGCAGGCAAATGGATGAAATTGGAGGATATCATGCTAAGTGAGATAAGCCAATCTCAAAAGACCAGAGGACGAATGATCTCGCTGATAAGTGGATGATGACACAAAATGGGGAGTGGGAGGGAGGCAAGAATGGAGGAAGGAGGGACTATATAGAAGGATAAGAGGGGTGGGAGGGGTGGGGGGGAATAAAAAAATAACAGAATGAATCAAAAACTATTACCCTAGGTAAATGTATGATTACACAAATGGTATGCCTCTACTTCATGTACAAACAGAGAAACAAGATGTATCTTATTTGTTTACAATAAAAAAATGAATTAAAATAAAACAAAAAACAAAAAACAAAACAAAACAAAAAACAAAATCCACAGTCTCCACTCTCTGTCAGTTCACCTCCATTTATTTCTTGTACAATTTAGAATTTTGGCATGTGTTACAATCACAATAAATAAAATGTGTCTGAAACCTTTTGTGGGTCATCCCTCTTCCTTATCCCATTGAAGTTGTCATTGATTTTCTTAGTTTAGGTGGGTGCAGTGCCAATTTTTGCCACGTGATGGCAGTGCAGGGTCACAAAACGGACGAGAAAGCCAAAAATTTTTTTCAAGGCTATGTTCAAAGTGCCAGGAGAGAATGTGCCCCGGACCAGAGGCCAGAGCTGCTTGGAGAGACCGCCAGGAGAGGACAGTAGCTCTCAGAACTGGAAAGGCAGGTACCATCCTTCTGAATCTCCGGTCTGTTCAGAATCTCAGGAAATAATTTACATGTGTCACAAGATGCCCACAAAGAGCAGTACTTTGAAGATTTGGTCCGTTAAAAAAAATAATAATAATAAGACGTCTTATAAGACCTCACTCTCAGTCCCCCCTTCTCTGTCCGGGTTGTGTCTGTGGGAGAGGAGGGACGGTGGCTTGCTGCTGTGTTGGTTGAGGACAAATGAGGCATTTATCCAATGTATTGATGGGGAAAGGAATAACATACTGGCAGAGCCTGGAAGGGTCAGAGGAAAGGGCCGGGCCCAGATCCCTCCGCTGGGCGTTGCCTGGCTCCTCACTGCCTTGCTCTCCCGTGAAGTGCATGAGGACAGTGTGGCTGTGGGTGTCTGGCTGCAGGTGTGCAGTGGAGGCGTTGGCGACAGGAGTGGCAGGGCCACGGTCAAGGTCACTGTTAGGCTCTGTGTGGAGCGCAGTGCAGGACAGGGAAGGAGGAAGGGAAAAGAAGTTTCCTGGGGCTGGGGAGATGGTTTGATTAGACTCTCTGGCAGAGTGAGTTTCACATTAGATTTTCCTTGACCCCTGCGCTTCTCCCACTCTTCCACACCCGCCCGCCCTGCGTCCTGGGCCTGAGTGTCTGGCTCTGCTTCCCCCAGTGGCCACTGCCCTGGGCCTCCTGTGGCCCCTCCCCTGGCTTCCGCTGGCTTTCCTGTTGCTCTAGAATAGAGACTGAAGAGAGGGGAGGTGGGCAGAATCTCCACACTGCCAGGAAAATAGAAGAGTGCTGGATGGTTCCCGACTTGTGTGGTGTGTGCGGTGTGTGGTGTCTGTGTGTGTGTCATGTGTGTTTTGGGTTGTGTGTGTTGCTGTTGCTGCGGGTTGACGGAAGCACTGCCTGAGATGAGGAACATGAGCAGATCAGCCCCCACATCAAGGAGTTTGTGTCGCACATCTGCAGAGCGGGAACCTAGGACAATGTCCAGTGATGGGCACGTGCTCAGGAGGTGGGTGCTGTTGTGTGTGGACATCGCAGCCACCTCCAGCAAGGCAGACCTCCTCCATTCTTAAGTCACAGTCAATTTCCAAAAATCATTTATTTCTAAACATTACCAGTCAAACCTCTATTCCCTTCTGCGTTTAGAGTTTGACAAAATTGATTTGTGTTTTTAATTTTAATGCAAAAAAAAAAAAAAAAAAAAAGAAAGAAAGAAAAAGAAAAAAACCTGTCACATGTCCCTCTGGCTTAGAAATTCTGGGGAGGGTTTTCTCTCTCCTTCCCCCTCTCTGAGCTGCTATGCCCTGGTCACTCATCCACACCGAGAGAGTTTTCAGGGTGGGGAGTAAGAGAACCATTTTCATGTGATTTTCTCTTCACTACTTATGATGCAATGTAAGGAACATTTTTTTTTTTTTCCAGACATAGGTGTTTGTAAAGACTTTTCAAAGAGATGCAAGTTGGAGAGACTGCGTGGGTGGGATTTGAGAGAGAATGTGTTGTGGGTTTTGTTATCATTATTATTTACTAACCTTTTATTCAAGGACTGTGATGGAAGATCGACAAAACAACTCTCATCCCATAATCAATTATAGCTGGAAGACAATAAATAGCTATTCAGTGTTTTTTTTTAAATGTTCTGGGGAAGAAGGATGTATTGACTTGCCTTTAAAGTTGGGGGCCTCTCTGTAGGTAGGGGGTGGGCAGTCATTATTGGTTCTTCTAATCCAATAATCTCCTCAAGCTTGGTGTGTGAAGACAAAAATAATAATGATAAAAACAATAATTTACTCTGTTATTAGCTGTTAAGGTTTATAAACCACCGACATCTGCATTATGAAATTGCTTTCTTTCTGCATCTGTCCTGTGTTATTGTTTTTCCCATTTTACTTAGGAGGTAACTGAGGTTCAGGCTCATTTTTTCCCCCCAAGTTCTGATTTCACCCACTACAGTCAAAGTCTTGGACATACTGACTTCTCTAAACTTTAGTTTCTTTATCATTAAAATGAGGATAAAGGTGTTTGCCTCTTGAGAAGGTTAAGATCATCCATGTGAAGTGCTTACTGTTCAATACAGGACCATTTTTATTATGCCAGGTGACAGCCCCAGGTGTCACTGATTCCTAGGCTCTCTTTGAGCCATCATCAGACACAAGTGAGAGAGAAACTGTAATATTTAACTAATGCTACATAACTACATCAAAACATAGCAACTGAGAAAAACAATAATGTGGATCACAACTTCAGGACAGTTTTTGGGACAATTTTGGCTTAGCATCTTCCAGAAGGTTGCAGCCAATATGTTTGCCTGACCTGATGTCATCTGATGACTGGGACAGATGACCATCTGTTTCCATGATGGCTCAACCTGCAGCTTGGCGGTAACTGTTGCAAGAAGCCTCATCTCTTAGCCCTGTGGATTTCTTCACAGGGCTGCTTGAGTTTCCTCACAATGCAGTGACTGACTTCCCCGGGAAAGGAAGACTGAGACTTCAGTGTCATTTATGAGCAGCTTCAGAAATCACAGTTCTACCATCTTATCTGTTGGGTTACTTTGGTTGACTATATTCACTATGGAAGCAGGCCACACAGGAGCAGGAATGGCTATCCTAGAATCCTTGGGTGCCATCTTGGACTTTGGCTGTTGCAAAACCCATTCCTATAGGGATCAGTAATTTTGTATTTACGAATTGATTTTGAGTGAGGTCTCAATTTTTTATTAAGTGGTTATGATGAAGTAGCTATTGGTGAACAGCCCCTCAGAAACCAGAGGTTCAGCTTTATGGGAAGAACATGGGCAATTGGAAAAAAAAGTGACGTAGGCAACAATTCTACAGTTTGAGGTATCAGGTCCAAATTCCTGCAGTTTAAAGATTCCTGGGTGCCTCTTGGAGAGATTTTCACTTAGCAGGCTTGTGATGGAGGGTGGGGATCTGTATTTTTAAAAGTTATCCCAGGAGATACTTAATACCAAAGAGCTGATGGAAGGACCAGAAAGCTGAGACCTCCTCCCAGACACATCACCTGTGCGTGAGACTTGCTCCCAACCCTTGCCCACATATCTTCGGTAGCTCGTCCATCCTCCTCCACTGGCTCTTCTGCTTCCTGTCTTGCATGTGTGTATTTATGGCCTCCTGATACTGCTCCCTTTCACTGTCAGCACCAAATTAACAACCCACGAAAAAAAACACATAGGATATTTGTGTGTTTTGTCTGTTTGGACAGGCAGGGGGTTCCCTGGGCTTTTAGAGATAATTTCTTGGTTAAGTCATATTTTTTTCTTTTCACGTTTGAAAAAACAAACTGTCTTCTTTACAGTTGCCTCTCTCTCTCTCCCTCCTCATTTCCTGCTGTGGAGACGAATCTCCTACATTAAAAAAACTCCCTAACACACTCATAATCAGCATGTTTATGAGAGAACATTTTCTACCCAAAGTATTGCATAGAGAAGAAATAAGGAAAGGGGAAATCTTGTGTTTAATCACAGAATATTTCCCTAGATTTCCTCTGTTCCTGAGTGACCTCTTGGATGTTAAAATGAATGGCACCCATTCTGCAGAAACATCATGAAGTTCTGCTCTGCAACACCACGTCTATGCTATCCTGATATTTGTTGAGTACCCACTGTGTGTCTTCACACAGTGAAGGGCTGATGTGAATTCAGCCCTGAACTAGTTCAGTAAGAAAAAGGTAAGAGAGACATGATTTAAATGCAAGAAAAGTGCCTTCGGAGAACTGAGGAGAAAGGAATAGATAATGAACATAAAGGAAGTTGAAAGGGGAGGGGAACATTCCAGGGGACAATCACAGATGGCTTCCATGTAGAAGTGTAGGGTAGGAGACTCTGGGGCTGGATCACAAACTTCAAATCCTGCCTCCCCCATTTATTATCCCTTTAGTTTGGATCTCAGTTGCTTCATCTGTGAATTGGGGATAATAATAGTGCTCACAAGTATTACACAAATTCAGCATTAAACAAAATACCTAACTGGTCTCTAACAGGTAGCAAGGGCTTAAAACAAGTTAGTTGTTTTTGAGCCAAGTTCTGAAGGATGAGTGAAATCCAGACCTTGTGTAGATGAAGCTGAGCATCATAAGTAAGACACTAATGGGAGGAAAAACCAAAAGTCACAGACAGTGTCCAACAGAAATAAGATTAAAAGTGACCTTTAGCTTCAGAGGAAGGTGAGTAAGGATGAGAAGACCAGGTGGAAGGATGTGTTGAGAGACTCACTGTCTTTTCTGATATCTTGTTAACTTCACTGATGATGTTAATATAGTAAGATATGGAAAGACTCTCGAGTACAGAATCCTGGTGGGGGGCATATTGGGACCAGTACAATTAGTTCAACTTTTCTTTGTGGAAGGAATAGATGCCCTAAGATTGGGGGAATGCGCTCACTTGGCTAAATATTTCTTTCCATCAGTTCCTCCTGGTAAACTACCCTTCAGCCTGACAACAGAATGAAGCTACCCGGCATTGAGACTTTTACCCCAGCAACTTGAGAGAGCCCTTCCTAAGATCTTACCAGATTTAACTTTGGTAGCATATTTTCTGTGTTTGAAGGCCATCTAGTTCTTTCTTTCTTTCCCTCCTCTTTTAGTTTCAATGAAATGATCTCTTCGTGCAGGAATATCTCACACACCGTGATGCTTTGTGAAGTTTATCCTTTTTTTTCAGTTCAAGGGCAAAGCCTTCCAAGCAAACAGGCAAGAATCATGGTCAAGGCAGGTGAACTTTTTCCAGGTTCTCTTGGCCTAGTTGGATCTTGCAAACTTCATGAGTTTCTCTCTGAGGAGTTCCTTTCAGAAAGTTATGAGAGAAAGCTGGCCTGGTGAGGCCCACAGAGAGTGGGTATGTTTTGTCTGAAGAAAGACAGAGGAGTTGTATCTGGTGGGGTAAGGGGAGAAAAGATTCCCTGGGAACATCTACATTTCTGTCAGGGGTTTTGAAGGTAGATGTCTGCAGAAGAAAAAATATAAACACCATATTCTTGCCTCACAAGAAAACCTATTGTAAGTCTGAAAAAGAAATCAAGCAGTGTTGAGTGTGATTGAGTATTTGGAACCAGAGGGCTGATCTTTCAAGGGTAAGAGGGAAAGTTTGCATGTTGTGTCAGAAACAGTAGTGGCTGCTTCTTCTTTTCAGGTGGGGGGGCTAACCCAGCATCTCCACAAGCTTGGTAGCGCTCTACCAGTGAGCTATACCCCAGCCCCCACAGCTTCTTTTCTACGGATAGCAACATTGAACAGTTACTTCTCTCCCTCATTGTAGATGAGGAAACCAGGATTTAAGAGTTAAAAGCACTTGTTTGTGGCCCTACAACTGGTAAAGGACAGAGCCAGGGCTCTGCCTCTGGTTCTAGGTGGTAGGATGCTAAAGCACGTGCCCCAGCAATGTGTAACACCTCCCTGTTGATACAGAGGCCACTCAGTCATCTTCAGGTCCCTAGCCCCAGCCCAAAACCTGGCGCAGAGGAGTAACTCTACTGAGTGAATGTTGTAAGATGGGCCCGCCTGTCTCCTGAATACAGCTGATATCTGTGCTGGTTTTGTGGGGAAGACAAAAGCTCTGTCTCTGCTTGGTGGAGTGACATTGAGAAGCGATGCACAAGTGATTCTCAGGACGCCCTCAGGAGCAAGTGATTCCTCTCCAAGGCGCTGACACAAGCAATTAGAGGGAGCCGTGGTAATTGGGTGGCCACTTACTTTTAAACCTTCTTATGAACCAAAATGAGTATGTGGCATAGGTTGACAGACCCTGTGGTAGATCCATTGGCCCAGAGTAGACTAAGTCATGGCTACACCTTCCCAGTACAGACCTTCCCCACAAGCTGTGCACCTAATTAGACTCTGATAATCTGTATAAATTAGCATTTGCCAGTGATAAATATCACCCACCAAGCCTTAAATAATACATTAGACTTAATTGAATAATACATATATTATGACCTTATAATGCATATTTTCCATAATGAGTTATCTTCTTTGAACAAACAAACAACAATTCTGATTAAACAGGTGAGGTAATTGTGTTACTAAAACTTCAGATTCTGTATGAAAAGTCTCCATGGGTCAGGGGACAGAAAAATTCCTTTTCTTGACAACGTTGGATGAAATTCCTATCTTTGGGAATTCCCTGTCTTTGAACACTCATGTGTTTGCAGTGATGCCAAAGTCTACACCCATCTCTCTGCTCCCCAAATTTGGATTTGAGCCTTAGATGTGCTGTTGACTTCTTCTGCGATCTTGGACAAATCACCTGAATTCCTTATACCTACTCGTTCCTGTCTGTTAAATTGGTACATACATCGTACCACTTTGGGACAACTAGAAGTGTGACATTGAGCCTGGGATGTCACTCGGTGATAGTGCTTGCCAAACATGAACCAAGTTCTGGGTTTGATCCCCAGCTCCACACAAAAGGCAGGTGGTGATTACCTGGACTCATCTTGCCCAGGGGCAAGCTCATAGCAGGGGTTGGTAAATGGAAGCTCACATCATCACGAAAATATTAAACAATATGCCATCTATTATCTCATTCTATCCTGACAGGAAATATGGGAATACACAGCAGATATTAGTGTGTTCAATTTTAAAATGAAAGAAACCACCCCAGAGATTAAGAGACTTAGTTGCTTATCCATTCAACTAACAGTTATTGATTACAGAACGTCAAATGTTAAGAGACAGAAAGATGAAAAGCCCTGGTCCCTGGTTATACCATGGTTTGGAGAGAAAATATTAAAAAATTACCAATAATTATGAAATTTCTTTTTTTTCTTTTCTTTTAGCACTGGGGATTGAACCTGGGATTGCTTTACTACTGAGCCACATCCCCAGTCCTTTTTAATATTTTTTAAATTTTGCAGTAGGTCTCACTAAAGGGTCGAGGTCTCCTTAAGTCGCTGAGGCTGGCCTTGAGTTTGGGAAGCTCCTCCTTCAGCCTCCTGAGTCACTCAGATGACAGACATGCAGATTACAGAATTTCCACAATGAAAGTGGAACACAGAATACAATAGCAGGATCCAAGCAACAGCACCTAAGTTATTCTCTGAAAGCCAAAGAAATTCTGAAATAGATGATCTGATAGGAGTGGAAATGTGAAGCAGTGAGTGACTTAAAGAAAGGGAAATGCTTGCCAGGAAGAGGGAACAGCGGTACCAGAGGTATGACTCCATAGGAAACCAAGGAAGCTTGGGCAATTTTTTAAAAGTTTAGTATATTAAACTAATGTTTGTCACCATTTGCACTGATGGGGCAGATGACTCATGTCCACCCTGCATGTTACAGGGTGTCAGCTGTGTTCCTTGCCTCCATCCAGTAGATCAGTGCTTCTAGTAACCCTCTCCTTCCCCCAGATTGTGCCAAATGCCCGAGATCAGGGGATTAAACCCTCCTGCAGCTGAGAGCCACCGATGCAGGATGTAGATTGTAGGGGAAGAAGTCAAGGATGAGTCTGGAGTGAAAGTCACCTTATGATGAGCTGTTTCTACCATGTTAAAGGAATTTTAATTTTCCTTTTAGGTGATTGGGAACAATCTTCTCATAAGCACATGGGGGATCCTCTTATTATAATCTACATAGAATCCACCTTTTCCCACTTTAAGGGCCTGGGAATTCATTAACAGTGGCCATTTCACGCAGCACTTGTCTCCACCTCTTGACGCAGAACCTGTGATTCTGTCCCTTTCTGCAAAACCTCTTCTCCCACCCGCTGAGGAGTGTTTCTGTTCTGCTATTGTCGTTAGGTTATTTTCAGTCCCTGAAGTTTGTCACAGATGCTCCTCAACACGTATTGCTCTGGTAGCTTCCTCTGCTCCATGACTTTTCTGGAATAGTTTTTCTAAAGTCATGTCCTCTGGGGTCCAGTCTTAGTTACCATAATTAGCAATGCGGCAAAGTCACCAAAACTCTATTTTTCAGCATAAATTCATAATTAGTTGCAATTCTTAAATACCTTGATAGCAATGGCACAGGTAGGCCACGTCCACTCTCCTTAAAATCCCCTTTTCCCTTCCACTTTCCTGCAGCCATAAGTTTTCTAGCACAATTCCTTAAAACCAACCACCAACAACAACAACAAAAAGAAGGACAAAGAATTAAAAACAAAACAAAACAAAACAACAAAACTAAAAACTCTGTCCTTTTTTATGTTCTTCAAGAATACACCTAGTCTCCAGCCATAGTTCATGGACCTGCTTCCTGCCTCCTTTTCTCTGGTTCCTGTGGTTCTTTGTTTTCTGATTTCTGCATCATAAAAACCTAGAGAACCAGGACAGCAATTACAGTACAGTCTTTGGAGGGCAGAGGATAGACAGGAAGTGGTGGACAAAGCCTGAACCTCGGGAGCTGGAAGCAAGGAGAGCAAGGCAGAGCATTTTTATCCCACCCAGAAGATGGAGCATCTACACAGCCACTGCCAATCATTTAGCACTGCTGTCCTAGTGACTGACATCGCTTTACCACCCCCCAGCCATGGCCCATCAGGATGGCTTCCTGTGGAGGATATTTCTGTCCTCTCTCCACTATACATCACTGTATCTTCTGTTGCCTCAAAGTTACTATTGTGGCAGTCACTGACCTGCCAGGTGCCACCATCCATCCTTGAGCCCCCAAGAGAAAAAGTTTCTCAGAAGTCCCAGGCGAAGGTGAAGGGGATACCTAACTCCCCTCCGCCACTCTGATCATGCTACCTTCTGTTAGAGAGTTCTTATGGCAATGCGGACTGTCTCTTCATGCTCAAGAGCATTTGCTGATGTAGACGCTTCACTTTGACCCTCCATAAATACAGATATCTATGACATAGAAACAGACCTGTGTATCGACATCCATACCTACATAGATATCTGTGTTTGCCTCTTCACAGATCTCCCTCTCTCCCTTTCTGTCTCTCTCTGTCTATACTGCCTCCCCCACTCATCCCATGCTGCTTCTCGGAACTTGGACTTCAGCTGGTCCTCCTGATTGCTAGATATGCCTACCATGTTTGATCTCTATATTTGGGATGCAACCTACCTGCAAGCATTTCCACTGTAGTACATGTACATGTCTTCATTTGTATAGACTTGTTTTTTTCTCACTCTCAGATTGTAGGTTTCCCCAACAAGCCACCTCAAACCCTTTGTGCGAGGAGGTAGGTTTCCCATAAAGCATGAGTGAGCCTGTATGTTTGACAAGGACATGAAGTGGCTCAGGAGAGCAGATAGGAACCAAGTGCGGTGCCCTGAGTGAAAACCTGGCTGCTCTGCTGGGAGGGAAGTGGGAAATTTGGGGTCAGATACCTATAGTCTCTAATGAATTGTAAAAGTGCAGAAGAGACTATGATAATGAATACTTACAAGGCTGTTCTTATTTATTTGGCATTCCCAGTAAGTCAAGTGTTCTACTTGGACTCTTTTTGAAACTAAAGCTCTTAAGAAAACACACTTTTCTTTTTGAAAATTTTGATGAAAATCTTTCTAAGTAGATGGTTGCAAATGTTCTGAAATTGTCAATAGAGACAACAGATCGCATTTTGTTGTCATGTGATTGTTTGAAATTGACATCCTCAGCTTCGGGTTGGATGAAACACCCTACCCCAATATTGCCCTGGTGTCTTGACTCTTCAAATATTTTAGTTGCTTCCAGGTACTGAGCACCTACTCCCTGGGCTGCTGAGATTTCACTGAAATTCTCACAAGAGATCTTATTGAGGCATGCAGAGACTATTTCCTCTTTACCAAATAGTTCCATTTTTGCAGCTTTCTATATTCTTAGACTTGTTGTTAGGGTTTAGATATTAGTTGTCCTGCAAAAGCTAATGTAAGAGATAATGCAAGTAAGTTTAGAGGAGAAATGATTGGGTTTGACAGTCCTAACATAATCAGTGAATTAGTCCCCAGATTGGACTAACTGAGTGGTGACTGTAGGTGGGTAGGGTGTGGCTAGGGGTGGTGGGTCCCGGGGCTGTGCCTTTGGGGTATATATTTTGTATCTGGTGAGTGGATTCTCTCTCTCTGCCTTCTGATCATCATGTGAGCTGCCTACCTCTGTCACACTCTTCCGCCATGATGCTCTGCCTCATCTCCAGCCCCAAGGAATGGAACCTGCTGTCTATGAATTGAGACCTCTGAAACTGAGTCCACAAATAAACTTCCCCCCTCTATAATTTTTCTTGCTGGGTTATTTAGTCACAGCAGCAAAAATGCTGACTAAATCACCTGTGTTTTATGATTTTTTTTTTTTTGTCTTTCTGCTTATTGTTTGGAAATCACTTTTTATCCAGATTCTAATATTTTCTTTTAATCTTCTATGGGCTGGTGAACCTGGAAATCATACTCCATTTGTGAGGCCCCACCATCCTACCCATGGGGGCCGGGTTGAGAGTCCAGAGCCCCCAACTTTTTCTAACTACAGAGTTGAACTAGACTTGGCTTTTATATAATATTCCTGTGACGAAAAAACTTCCAGTTATCATGGGAAAAAGACATGAATTTATTTTATAAATGTTGATACTGATGGATAATTGGTAGGTAATAACTACTTATTAGAGTTTAATGTATCTGATCATTTAATTAATCTTTTAAAATTAATTTTAGACTCTCAACAACATGTAACAGTTATAAGCACATGTCATTTATTTGAACTTATTACAGTGGCTAAAAAAGATTTCTAAATATTATTTGCACCTTTGAGTGTATCTTAGCAAGAGACAGTTGATAAAATTTGTTCAAACCTTATGAAATTTATATTTAGTCATAGTCTGATTAAACTTTTGTTAGTGATTATATCTAAAATAAGATTTATCGCATTTGTAATAGAATAAATGAATGAATAAGTAAAGTGTTAATGTTTCTTAATATCTATTTGGATCTTCTAGAATGACATATGTTATGGGAATATGGCTGATAGGTTAAAATTCTGGATTATTAGTTCAGAGACTTTTTCACAGTTCTTTCTTTTTAGTTTGGCAGATGCATAATGGAGAATCAAGAAAAAGATCCACAAATAGATATTGCTATAGGGGTATGAGTTTGGGGACCATAGAACATTCAGAGTACAGTGCTATAGGGAATTTTATTTGGTCAGGGCATATGACTAAATGAATTAGATGTTGGATATAGCTTTCATAATCTAATTATTTCACCTACGGCTACATTGTCTTATGACCTGGGAGACACTGCGTATTCAAACCAGAGTGTAAATGAGAAAAATCACTGAACTATTACTTCTGAAAAGTAACATTTTTTCCTCACCCAGTGGGTTGGCAGAGCAGAACTGCCTATTTACATTCTTGCCAATGATTGGTATCAATACAATTCAGTTACAACGGCCACTCATGAATCAGTCTTATATTGAATTTATGGAATAGTCTAATTTTAATGAAAGTACAACTGTGACTTTTGGTATCTAGTCTTAGAAAGAGATTCTTCCTGGGCCCTGTCTCCAAGATTATTAACTTCTTTGTCTGAGCTGGAAATAGGGTTTCTATTTTATCTCCTTTATAGCTATTCATGGGAGAAAATATGAGATGGTTTATCATAGGAATATTTTAATTCTCAAGATTATAAAAATCATATATAGTATTAGTGCTACAAGTGGAAGGAAGAATTACAGATCAACTTAACTATTGATCTGCTCCTTTATTTAATTCCAGTCTTCATTAAACCCCCTGTATGGCAGTCACCTGCTAAGTATCAGGGAGCTAGAGATAAAAACAAGAGTTGCTACTCTCCAAGGGTTCAAAGTCTGGAGAAATATTATTTAATATTTCTGCTATGATTTGAAGATGTCCTCCAAAGTTCATGTGTTGGAATCTCAATCCTCCGTGCAACAGTTTTGAGAGGTGTGACATTTAAGAGATGACTGGGTCAAGAGGGTTTCACATTGTTACCCTGAGAGTGGTTTTGTTATTGCGGGAGTGGGTTTCTGACGGAAGGAAAGATTCAGCCTCCCTTCCTCTTTCTGCCCATCCTGTGTTCTCTGTCCTTCCGCCTTCCACCATGGGATGACACAGCAAGAAACTCCTTACCAGATACACACCCCTTGACCTTGAATTTTCCAGAACTGTGAGAAACACATCTCTGTTCTTTATAAATTACTAGTTCTAGGAATTATTTTATAGTGGCACTGAATAGGCTTCCACACTTGCAAAGCTTTATTTTCCTTGTGTGTAAATGGGAGTACTAATGACTATCCTGCAAGGAGTTGGAAGAAGGAAATATAATGTGTAGAATTTTTAGTACAGTATTAGACTCACGAATGGTATGAATCTACATCGTGCACAACCATAGAAAGGAAAAGATGTACCCCATTTGTGTCCAATCAATCAAAATGCAGTCTGTAAAAATGAAAAAAAAATATAAAAAAACTTCAAACTCCCTAGTTATTATGATGATCTATGCCTGATTCAGCCTGGATGGGAACCTGGCCACATGTTGATCCCAACAACTATTGTATTTTAGTGTCTGCTTCTTTGTCTGTGTACCAAAAATAATAATAACCCCTTAGGAGTTAGTGAGGGGTACTCTCATCCGAACCATAAAATGTTCTAGCCGCTGGAGAATCAGCAGTGAGTGAGGTGACGTGTTACATATAAATTGTCTGGTCTGAGGAAATTAAATGCATGCTAAACTTATGGTGCTGATAATTCTAGTGGATCTGTGATTGCCATTTGATCACACTTGCTTATATGAATAATTAGTATTAATCTTATCTATTCTGAATTACCATTTCCCTACCAGGCTTATCTATCCCCTTGTGCATGTATGGTTTGAATACTTGGTAGTCTGAACTGCCTAGTGCAGGTTAGGAAAACCCCTGGGATTAAACATCAGAATTTCCAAACATTTGCATGTATTTCATCTTCCATGGGACCTCACATTTGACTGCAGCTCCGGCCTCTGAATTTCCATTTAATAAGAAGCTGAGTGGAAAAGCAGAACTTTGCCCCTGGAAATCCTTTTGCTTTCACTTGTGTTTACAACCCTGATGAAGCCTTGCAACCTACTCGGTCCTCACAGCAACTCCTCTCCACAG
Organism: Sciurus carolinensis; assembly: GCF_902686445.1. Taxonomy (NCBI): domain Eukaryota; kingdom Metazoa; phylum Chordata; class Mammalia; order Rodentia; family Sciuridae; genus Sciurus; species Sciurus carolinensis. The sequence continues at coordinate 16,878,889 of NC_062226.1, read as the reverse complement.
TGTGTTTGGGGAATCCACAATCATAATTTGGTTCTAAGCCCTCTTCCTTGATTTAAAAAGCTGTGTCGGCAACTCTGTGTTTCTCTTCCTGTTTTGGTTCATCTGCCTCCCGTTGAATGAGGTCTGTGAAATAGGTTTGAAGAAGCCCCTTCTTAGGCATTGGGGTGATGTACTGCTCAGAGGGAAGAGGGCCGTCTCAGGTCTTATGAATGCATTAATTCCTCGGCGGAGTGCTGGGGCCACCCAGGGATCTGCTCTGGAAGCCACGTGTTGTAAGCATTGGCGTGCAGGGTCCTAATCTAGTGGGCAGTCACAGGAGGTGCACTGGTATGTGACTCATTCACTCATTGCCTGAGCTCAGGATGAAGGCCTAAGAGCAGGCCACCTACCCTGGCCCTCACACATCCTACCCAAACTGACCCACAAAATCAAGTACTTCTAGGTCAGAGGTTTTCAAAGGAGGGCTCTGGGAAGGAAGCTTTGAGTCACCCTGGGTGGAGGTGGGGGAGGCAATTCCTTGGGCTCCAGGGGATGGTCCTCCGTTTTAGGCAGAACAGTTCTCCTGATAATTGCTTTAGATCTGGCTTCTTATAAAATTTCATTTTTAAGTTGTCTTCTCGGGCCCAGTCATAGATCTATGCTTGGACTTGACTCTTGAGGATAACTATTCAGACTCTTCCTTCTTCATCCTTCCTTGGACTTCTGGAAGCAGTGACCCTTCCTCAGAGCTATTTGATTTCTCCTAACACAGAGTTGGTGTTGTGGGGTCAGGGCAGTATTCTCTGCCTCATTATCTCCATCAGAGGCCTTCTAAGACACCCCTGCTCTTTTTTAAAATTATTTATTTATTTTTTATTTTTTACAGACTGCATTTTGATTCATTGTACACAAATAGGGTACATTATTTTGTTTCTATGGTTGTGCACGATGTAGAGTCTTACCATTCGTGTAATCATACATGTACATAGGATAATGATGTCCGTCTTATTCCATGATTTTTCATACCCCCCTCCCTCTCATTTCCTTCTACATAATCTAAGTTTCCTCCATTCTTATCTCACTCCCCACCCCTCCACCCCCACTATATATCATCATCCATTTATCAGGGAAAACATTCGGCCTTTGGTTTTTTGGGATTGGCTTACTTCACTTAGCATAATATTCTCCAATTCCATCCATTTATTTGCAAATGCCATAATGCACATTGCTGGTGGTGTTGCAAATTGGTGCATCCCCTCTGGAAAGCAGTGTTGAGAATCCTCAGAAAACTTGGAATGGACCCACCTTTTGACCCAGTTATCCCACTCCTCGGTTTATACCCAAAGGATTTAAAATTAGCATACTACAGTAAGGCAGCCACATCAATGTTTACAGCAGCTCACAATATCTAGATTGTGTAACCAACCTAGATGCCCTTCAACAGATGTATGGATAAAGAAACTGTGGTATACATACACAGTGGAATATTATTCAGCCAGGAAGAAGAATAATATTATGGCATTTGCAAATAAATGGACACCCCTGTTCTATATAGCCGAATCCAGAGCTTTTAAACTCTACTGTGTACATAACTCAACAGGTTATTTTATTAAAATGCTGATTCTGACACAGTAGGTAGGGAGTAGATAGGGATTTCTGTCAAGCTTCCTGGTGATGCTGACCTTGTGTGGCTGTGGACTGCCTTTCAGTAGAGAAGGCCTAAGGAAATACAGTGTGTTCCATACAATAAACACAAACCACCTCCATACCTCACTGCTACTCTGACTGCAGATTCTACGTGAAAATTCTAGAGTTGCTATGACTTCCCCATATTACATGATGGCCATCCCCAGCCAGACCAGCACCTCTCCATATTGGAGGAACACCAGGATGAAAAGCACTTGGATTTTCTCTCTTATATCTGGAGGTGGAGGCTTGAATCTTGTGGAGCGTCTGCTATATAAGAGACACTGTGCTAGGCACTAAACATTCAATATCACATCAGATATTCAGCATTTTTGTGAGACCCCTGCTCAAAATCCATTTCATATTTGAGGAAACAGAAATGATAGCACTTATATTGCAAAAAGCGATGTCTCTAAACCTTTTAAATGATTGCTTTTTGTTTCCGAATTTTTACACATATATATTTTCTCATCCCCTTCTTGAGTCTCCCAGATCACGTAGCTAGGTTATGAAACTAGGAAGCAGCAAAGCCAGAGACAGATTCTTCCTTAATCCCTGGTCTCATGATATTCTCGTTCCTCTCTGTTGTCATTTATATTTGCCAAAACATTAGATTCTATCTGCAAAGAGTAATGGATCTTTCAAAGAAGGTGGCAGGAGCCTGATGTCATAGAACGGATTCAAATTTCAGCTTTAGAATCATCTGGAGAGTTTGTTAATACTGTTTCAGATTCAGTAAACATGGGGTGGAACCTGGAAATGCGCCTTTTTAACAATGACCGGGTGATTCTCATGTGGATATCACAAGGGGACACCTTGAGAAAATGCTTGGTGTGTCCTAAGAAGTCAGAGACTGGGAATCAGGAGACCTGGAGATGAGATCTGACTGGGTGCCCTGCAGACTCCATCTGCTCCTTTCTGCCTCAGTCTCCTCAGGTTTCCAGGGACGGAGAATTGGGCTATGACAGAGGATCTCGGTCCTCTGGGTACATCAGAATCTCCTGGGGAGTGATGAAGACTTTAAATACACGGACCTCAATCTCAGAGATCCAGGTCTTGAAAGGAGAGCTGGGCATCTGTTTATTTTTGAAGCTCCCAGATGTGATTCGAATATACAGTTAAGAGTCTAAAAGAGCTAGCTTTTGAGCTTTACAAATTGTGTTCCCTGTCAGATTCCCCACAATCCCTTGAAAGGCCACATCTCCTCTGTCTGCCTTCCCAAGAAAGATCATGGTGGTCACAGTCCTCTTTAAGGATGGACAGGGCTATATTACTCATTTTCAAGCATAGAGACTTGTAAATCTCTGGCATTTTTGGTATTAACTGAGCAAAGCAAAAATCACTTTTATTCCTGGTTTTCTTACCTGTATTTGATGTCAGTACTACCGACATTAGACTCCTTTGTAGTGGCTCCTTTAGCTTTTGGAATGCCTCTTCCAGGGAAATATTATTCATGCTTTACAAATGAAAAGCCAAATCTCTAAGGGACTGAGACATCTTCAGAAGATCTTACTAGCAAGCCGAGCTTTGATCCCAGGTCAGTGGAGTCTGAAGAGCACACTTTCTCCTAAATCCCCAGAACCAGTTGTCTCTCTTGAGTCTGTGTCTCCTTCATCTTCCTAATATGATGCTTTGGAGAGAGAACTTTGGCTTCTTTTATCTCATTACTGTTTATATGTCTTTACCTCCAGAACTGTTCACTGGATGTGAGTATAGAAGTCCTTAGAGACAGCCACACTCTTTCACGTTCATCCATTCATTCAGCTTTGAGTTCTGCATTGGCTAGCACTGTTCTAGACATTATGCTTTCCTGACAGGGATCCTAGAGCATATATGGATGGAAGAGGTGTGTTCTGTGAATCCCTGAATTTGCCTGTATAAACTTATGTAAGTATAAATGTGAATTTTGTTTTTCCTGGGGAAAGATTACAGAGTTTTCATCAGGGTGTCAAAGAATTTATGACTGGCAGAAGCTTAAGCAGGAAAGAACTCTTTTCCTCCTTAGGGTCTTTTCCCCTCTTAAGGTCAGAGATTCCAAATATGGGGTCTTTTCGTGCTCTTGGGGACTCTCAAAGTGGTATCCTGAGGTTGTTATCACCCTTCTCCCCTTCAACCCCAGGATACTGAAAGCAGGAGGCTTATGGAGGGTGGGTGCAGGATTCTTTAGGAGGTGGGGCTCAAAACTAGGAGTCTCTCAATCACACTTGGTACTGAGAAGAGAGGGCTTCCTATGTCTGAGTGACTCTCACTTAGATGGTTTCAATAAAACTGATTGGGACCCGCTTCCTGTCTTGTTCCCCTTGAATGCATCCTATATCCATCTGTTGTTGCATCAGATTTTCTAGAGATTTTTGTGGTTCTCCCTCCTCCATTGCATAGGAATGGAATACAAGTTCTCCAGCTGGTGTTTCAGGCTCCCTATGACCCGACTTCTGTCTGTCTTTCCTGCCCTGTGCATTCCCATCTTTCTAATTAGACTAGGATACAGCATGGAAAAGGAGAATAAGATTACTATGGTATTTACTCATCCATGGGAGAGAAAGAATTATTGTCTGGTACATATTTTATGCTAGGATTATGCAAGACCCAATTTTCATAAAGAAAAAGAATCCAAAAGAAAGCTTCTTTTTTGTTGTTATTTTCAAAGACTTTATTTTGAGGTAATTTTCAACTCACAGAAGAGCTGTAAGAAGAATATAATGTCTTTACAGCATCACCTAAATGAATCAATCATTAACATTGTCATAGTTATTTTTATCATTCTCTATAGTATATATTATCTCTTCTGATCACGTGGAAGTCACACACCTCGTGGCTCTCTGAATACTCTGGCATGTTGACAGGAAGTTTCAGAATGCTCAAAGTCTTGAGATGTTTAAGGATGGAAACAAGTTCGTGATTCAGTGGAGAAAAGAAAATAAAAATTGCTCTCAAGCATAAAAAGTAAAATGGAAAAGGATGGTTTGGATAAAGGTATGCTCCTTGTTGTGTGCAGGTATGTTTCAAAAACACTGTGGATTGAGAGAGAGAGGGACGTGGGCAGGCAGATTTCACAAGAAGAACCGAGGACCAGGAGAGTCCTGGGCTGTGGGCCTCATTCTTGCCTCAAGCAGGATGGACTCCAGGATTTACAGTCACCTTCCTATGCAGCCCCTGTACTGTGCCCATTGAAATACCACAGAAATAAGAATTCAAGATAACTTACCAGCAAATAAAGTTGACCTTTAAACCATTAGGAAAAACAAAGAGCTCCTGAAGTGAATTAAGATGAACACCTCCCAGTATGGTTCCCACTCAATTTATAACTCCATTTACTTACTGTGAATGTGCTCAATGAGAGCATGTTATATACCCAACAAAGAGCGTCCTAAAGTCATTCTCTTAAACTGGGCCTAGTGACTTTTTAATATTTATTTTTAAAGACCTCTTATATTTTAGAAGGGTAGAGTTGGAAAGGGGGTTTTAGTGACAGACCAGGCTTTCAAGCCTGCTTTCAGTCTTTGTCAACTTTGCTTCATCACCGGGCACAGAGCGAGGCAGGTCGACTTGGGCCTCGTCATCACATTACAAGAGCTCCTCGTGGTTTCTCTCTCTTTCTTTCTTTCTTTATCTTTCCTTTCTTATTCTTTTCTTTCTTCTTTCTTTCTTTCTTCTTTCTTTCTTTCTTTCTTTCTTTCTTTCTTCCTTTCCTTTCTTTCTTCCTTTCTTCCTTTCTTCCTTTCTTCCTTTCTTCCTTCCTTCTTCCTTTCTTCCTTTCCTTTCTTTTGCATTGAGTATTGAAGGAGATCACATATCTAAAGCAGTTAGCACAGGAAATTGGAGCATAGAAATGAACAATGATGGCAACATTTTTTCTTATTCAAAATATGAAAAAAAAAAATAAAACAATATACTTTGTACAGATCCTAGTGATGTAAAAGAACCCCATGACACAGAGATCTTGACTTTAAGAAAGTCTTGCAAGTGGTAGGAAAGACGCCTCCAAGAGAAAAGTTGTTTGTTCTTATTGAGAGAAAAATATTGTGAGAGTTAGTGGTAGGAGTTGGAATAAAGTTTAAGGAAGAACGGAATATTCCAAAAATTACAGAATAAAATGGGACTTTTATAGATGAAATTCCTTCCTTCCTTCCTTCCTTCCTTCCTTCCTTCCTTCCTTCCTTCCTTCCTTCCTTTCTCTCTCTCTCTCTTCTTTTTTCTTTTGGGCAGTACTGTAGATTGAAACCAGCACAAACCTCAGGCATGCTAGATGAGTACTCCACCACTGAGCAGTACCCCCAGACCCCAAATTTTCTATTTGAAGTTAGTTCTTTTTTCAGTTCTTTCCCTAGTGGTCTTTTAGCCTTCCTGGTAGTCATGAGCCCCATTTCACAAACGTCCACACCGAAGTCCAGTATCCAATGCAGTGTGTAGCACATAGGAGATGCTCAGTGAGAACCGATAACAAATCATTACTAGCTTATAGAAAGGGTTCTGATGGGTATGCAGGAGCTTAATGGAATGGAATGTCCACCATCACTTCTGGGCAGATGACTCAGGGATGGAACCAGGGCAGCAGAAATGAAAATGGAGGGCTCTGTGCATTAAGGAGAAAACTGACTTGTAACAAGCTTCTTACCTGTGTACCTGTGATACATTATTCATTTCAACAATTCACCTTTACCAACTATCTACCATGTGCTAGTCAATCACCAGCTACTAGGGATAGATTTGTGGAATTTGTGAAAAGGACTTCAGGAAGCAGTTGAAGTTTGGTCTGAACTTAAGGCAAATGAGGAGGCGAAATCCTCCCTCCCTTTAGCCTGACCCCATGAGGAGGTCAAGGTCAAGTGTGGAGAGAAGCTCAGTCACTGCAGAGTGTGCATGATACATATAACCTATCATTTTTATTTATTCCAAAAGTGTCCTCACTTTTATGACTACAAAATCATATTAACTTATTGTAAAGAATTTAAGGAGCATATCTTAAACTATGATAAGTCAACATGTACCCACCAAATTTTTTCTCCATTATTTTTAAAAATCATACTTATATATTATGCATACACTACTCTATTATGATGTATTCAGAATTAAAATGCTTAATAAAAAAATTAAAGAATATAGGAATTACCTGGAGGAGTGTCTATAAATCACCTTAATGCTGACTGCTGTTAATACTTTGATAAAAATTATTCTGGAAACATGATCTTCCCTATGGGTGCTTTATTCTCTCTTCCTATACCTGCACACACATACACAAGAATTTCACACAAATGAAATCATAATATCCACTCATACTTTATCTTCTTTTTACACTTAACTAGATGTTATTTTTTCATGTTAGAATGTAGAATGACAGCATCATTTTAAAGGACACTTAATATTTTCCTGTATGAGCATAGATTGCTGTTCAGTTAGTCAGGGTCTTACTGATGGACATTCAGATTGTTATCCGGTATTGGTGTGTTTGTGTGTGTGTGTGTGTGTGTGTGTGTGTGTTTTAATTTTCTAAAGAACACCATGATGAACATCCTTCTACAGATATCTCTGGAACTTGCAATGAGTCACTCTGGGATTCATTTGTAGAAGAAAAGTTGCTCTGTGTTCATTGTCTCTTTTATCTTTTCCCCTAAAATAATGCATTTTCTACATCATATGTTTTCCCTACAAGTCTTCATTCTAGACCCCACATCAGGTAATAACATATAATTTGACTTGTTGGAAACCCATCCATCTTCATTAGCTGTTACTGAATGATTTTCAGGAATTAAATTTTGGATTTTCAGTGTTAGTGATGGAAATTGAAATATGTAAGAAAATTTTAAGTTTTCCTGACATTTTCTATGTTTTTCTTAGAGTAAACATGAAATTTGGTAGATCTAGACTTGGTCCATTTTCCAGATAAATTTATCAATTTTTCTGTGTGGCTATGGAAAGAGATGGCTTGTTTAGATAGAATGGTTTGATAAAATATGGATGGTGAGATTATAAATTCATGCAATCTATGGTTTTGGGCTCTGTTTTTCTTATGGTATACTTCTGAATCATCAAGAATTATTTCAGACGTCATCCTTTGACTCCTCTTACATAATTCCCCATTTGTGTTTGTTAAATTATTCAGGACAAGAAATTGATCAAACATTGATTAAAGCATTGATCAAAATGATTCAAGTGAAACAAGAATGTTTCACTTCCTCGAGCTGAGGTTTATCCTCCTTCCCCTCTCCACATTTTTGCCTAAAAATACCTGTTGTGACCAGGAAGTTAAGGAATTCGTGAAATATTCTGAAATGACTTTAGATTCCATAACCCTGAAGGAATGAAGTCACTTGAGAACTTGTATTTAAAATCACAATATAAAAAGGAGAGCTATGGAATCATTAGGGAGTCATTCAGGCTAAAGTAACCTGTGATTTGCTGTTGGCAACAGGAGAGCTCATGGGGACTTCTTTAATTATTTGTAAAATCACCATGTTCATCTTAGGACATTATTAGAATGACTATAACAGAATCCTTCATTTGGAGACCAAAGTATATAAACTATGCTAGATCCATTCTTAATGTTTTCCATTCTTAGCGTGTTTATTATTATCACTACTAGTTGCTATGGACTGAATCCTGACCCCCATTCAAGTGTTGAAATCCAAATTTGCATATACTAGGAGGTGAGGGACTTGGAAGATGTTTCATGAGCTGAACTCATGATGGTGGGAGGTTCATGATGGAATTACCTTCCTCATCTCAAGGAGAGACACAGGGAGGTAACTCTCATTTTCTTCTTTGCTCCTGGAAGACAAGATGGGCATCCATGCTGCAAGGACACAGCCATCTTCAGAATCTGACCCTTGATCTGGGTCTTCCATCCCCAGCACCAGGAGAAAACTGTCGTCTCAGCCACCGAGTCTGCGCTATCTCCCGTCAGCTGAGAGGGCACTGGTGGCACTGGCCTGCACACCTTGATTCCAGCACCTCCTTCCTCTCTTCTTCTCCTTCACTACCCTCTTTGCCTTTCGTGTGATTTTCTCTTCTCCTCCCTCTTGCTTTTCTCCTTTATTTCACTTGCAGCTGCCATTCCTGCTCATGACTTGTTTTTCTCCACCTACTCATTCACCTTTCATACTCTTTACTTGTTTCTTATCTTTTTCATTGCTTTCACTTTCCTTTCCCTTTTCTTATATTTCTTTTTATTATTACCATTTTTCTTGACTTTACTCATTTTCTCCTTTACTTATTTTCCTCCTTCGTGTACCATTATTCCTTACTCGGAATTCTTTTCTGTCTGCTTCACTTTGCCATTGTCTCTCTTTCCCCTACTCCTTCCTTTTCTTTATCTTCCCCCTTCTCTTTCTCTCCTGTTTCTGAATGTCCCTTACTGTCTTCACATAGCCTATCTTCCTCTCTGCTCTGCCTGCCCTCATTCCTTCCCTCTTGTGCTTGTCCCCATGTTAGCCAGAACGCCACTGCTTTCCTTTCTTTGTCCCCCTGTAAAACGTCCAGGAGGAGTGGATGTGCTGTGTAAGGGAGGGAGCAGGGGAGCAGAAGACAGGTTGTGAGCAGCCAGCCGTGGGGAAGGGCTCTCCTGCCACCACCTGACGTTTATTCTTTTATCCTTTTATAAAGTGCCTGTGTTTGTGATTTGTTCTTATTCTTGTTTGCTTTCGGTTTTTTTTTTTTTTGTTTTTGTTTTTGTTTTTGATGGGGACGGGGTACCAGGGACTGAACTCAGAGACACTTAACACTGAGCCCCAGCCCCAGCCCTATTTTGTATTTTTAGAGACAGGGTCTCACCGAGTTGCTTAGCGCTTCACATTTGCTGAGGTTGGCTTTGAACTTGTGATCCTCTGCCTCAGCCTTCCAAGCTGCTGGGATTACAGGCATGCGCCACTGCACCTGGTTTTGTTTGCTTTCTTTTAGGGAAGCTTTGCTGTCATCCCTCAAGAGGAATGATAAAAGGCTCATGGTATGAAAACTGTAGAGGCTGAGGAAAGTCATGAGTACCACAAAGCGCCTAGGATTAATCATTATTATTATCTTCCTGTTGCTTTTATTGTGATAAAATAATCAGATCACTCATTGAAGTCTTACTACATGCCAGACACATGCATCATTGCATTTAATTTCCGTCACATCCCCGCAAAAGAGGGACTATTAGTGTCTCCAGTTTGCAGATGAGGACCTAGGTTTAAATGTCAGAATTGGTTCAAGGAAATGGAGCTGGTGAGTATGTATCTGGGAACAGCAGTTCCTCCATGTCACAGTATGTTTATAGGATTTATGGTGGTAGTCAGAACAGTGTCATTTTTTTTTTGCGGGGGGGCTATTGGGGACTGAACTCAGGGACACTCAACCACTGAGCCACATCCCCAGCCCTATTTTGTATTTTATTTAGAGACAGGGTCTCACTGAGCTGCTTAGTGCCTTCCTTTTGCTGAGGCTGGTTTTGAACTCTCAATCCTCTGCCTCAGCCCCTGGAGCTGCTAGGATTACAGGCATGTGTCAGCATGCCCTGCACTGTCATTTTTAGGAAGCTTCTGATCCTTGTGGGCCATTATGATACAGCCAACCTAGTTTAAATCCCAGCTCCACCAGTTACTAGTCATGAACCACACATGCACTCCTGTCTCATTTAATTCTTTCTTTATATATATATATATAAAATTGTAAACAAATGGATACATGTTGTTTCTCTGTTTGTACATGGAGTAAAGGCATACCATTTGTGTAATCATAAATTACATAGGGTAATGTTGGGGGTGAAGGGAAAAAATAACAGAATGAATCATTTAATTCTTATCGCCATCTGTTGGCTCAAGTATATTATCCCCATTTTGTAAGTGAGGGCCACAAGGTTCAGAGGCAAGGTTCTAAGGTTTGGAGGCAACTAATTCCAAAAATGTACTTGCGTATTCTAACTCCAAAATAAAAATGTTATATATTACATCAATGTGAGTTTTAGAGATAGAGTAGTTAAGCAGAGAAGGCAGAGGAAATTCTCCAGATAGGGAGGAGGACGATTGTAGAGAAACAATAACAAAGAAGACGTGTGTGTGCTGTTTACAGGACAAGGAAGAGATTGCCCTTTCTGACTTATCTCACTTAGGAACCAGAGTGAGTTAATTATCTCTGTGAAATGTTTGTGTATACGAAATGGAAGCATCTTTCCTATAGTTGTTATATATCTTAAATTTTATGTTGTTGGAAAAAAAATAAAAATAAAGACAATATGTGAAATAAATATTTGTCAAACATTGTAACAAATTGGTATCTGATTAAGTCTATGAGGCAAATATCATTTTCCTTCTTCCCCATTTTTGTCTTCAATATTTTCCAAATTTTCTAGAAATACTTATATATTTGTATTTTACAATGAGAAAAATGATTTTATTTTAATAATACTGTCAGTTTGACTTTATTTATATAATTGCTTTATTTGAAAAAGTATATCTGACACTATGTAAATAAGAAACATTGATCCCTCTCCAGCTCCTAGTCAGTTTTTGCCGTGAAAAAATACTGTTAAACTATGACGGGCCAAAGACTAACTGTAATGACAAATGCTTAATATTATGTTATACTTCTTTGAAGAATTTGTAACCACACACGTGGCCACACATACATACACAATTTCTTTTTCATCTTTTTATAATTACCACTTTTCCAGACCTCTTTTTTGGCACTTACTGTGTAGTGTTGAAAACTCACAAATTGAAAGGGTGGGTCAGCATATGTTAGGGTACATTAGGGAGGAAGATTTGGAGGCATGGAGATTCAAACAGAGGGTTCAAGAAATACTGTCCTGCTAAAGAGAGCGCCAAAGGCATTTCTGCTAAGGAAAATGATAGAGGTAAATTCATAGACATAGAAATAAGCAAAATGCGGCAAATATGGTCTGAACATTACCAGAGGATTAACCAGATGGAATGGATTGCCAACTTTAAGACAAAGTTTGTCTGTTACAGGATATAAACGAATCAACTAGTAGAGGATTTGAAAATCATAAATCATCAATTTAGAAGGGACAGTTGAATTCTGGGGTTCCAAATACCCAATGCCTAATTTCACTGCCTACTCGATTTCTTCAGAGCCAAGTTAATGAACTGACAAGGAGTGGTGGTCAAAAATTTCTGTTAAGAGAGGAAGAGGACAATAAATCCAGTCTTTTCTGGAGACTAGAAACCTAAGGACTTTTATATTCATTTTTAACAATTACATTTTGAGTCACACTTAAATCCCAAAAGAGCTTGGAATTGACCTACAAGTAAGTCATCTTTTAAAAAAAAGTCAATTTTTAAGCCCATTCTTTCTGCCCAGCTCTGACACAACTACTCATGACATTTCACAGTAAATCCTTTAATCTCTTTCAACCTTAGTTTTTTTTTTTTTAATCATTAAAATTTGAGTATTACTACTTGCCCCTTATTTCCCCCTTAGAGTGTTCTTCTGAAGACTTTATTATTTGAAGAGTATTAAAGCACATTTAAAAGAGTAATATGTAGTCTAGAATTGTAGGTAGTACTTTTATTACCTCATTAGAAGGATGTAGCAGTGACTTCATTTCATGCACACACAGCAGTAAGTCATACCGTAGGTCAGACTCTGCTCATGGTTTTGGAAATGTGATGGGCGATGATGACAAAGATGATGGCGAAGTTGATGGTGAATTTTTGAATTCTGACCATTTTACATAGTCCAAGAAACTTCTTCTAGTACAGGTTAGGGGTGCAAGAGACCAAGGTAAACATAAACCACTGCAAACCTTGTGGTTGCTAAGGCCTAATTTACATTCACACGAATCTTATTGGCTGAGCAAGTCACAGGCCAAGCCCAACATCATCAGAGTGCAGAAGTGTAATTGATTCTCCCTGAACCATGAACAAGATTGGAGAGAGAGAAAAATCATGATCCAAAAATATAATCAAGGAGCTTATCTACAGCTTAAAAGAATTAAATCCTCCTCAGTGAAAGGCAATATGATTATTCCTACTGGAGGGTGTATGAAAATTCTTTTTTTTTTAATTGTAAACAAATGGGGTACAACTTGTTTCTCTGTACATGAAGTAGAGGCATATCATTTGTGTAATCATACTTTACATAGGGTAAAGGTGTTTGATTCATTCTTTTATTTTTCCCTTCCCCCCTCACCTCTCCCATCCCTCTTTCCCCTCTATACAGTCCCTCCTTCCTCCATTCTTGCCTCCCTCCCAAGTGGATATATTATCATCCACTTATCAGCAAGATCATTCCTCCTTTGGTTTTTTTGAGATTGGCTTATCTCACTTAGCATGGTATTCTCCAATTTCATTCATTTGCCTGAAAATGCCAAGATTTTATTGTTCTTTATGGCTGAAGAATATTCCATTTATATATGTATACCACAGTTTCTTTATCCATTCCTATATTGAAGGGCATCTAGGTTGGTCCACAATCTGGCTATTGTGAATTGAGCAGCTATGAACATTGAAGTGGCTGTATCACTATAGTATGCTGATTTTAAGTCCTTTGGGTATAGACCAAGGAGTGGGATAAGTGGGTCAAATTCTTGAGGGGAAAGAAATGTTAAGGGTAAATACATCAGCACTGGCTGGTACTCTTATTTCTAGGGCAGTTTTGTGAAGGATAAATCTGTGTAAGGATGGTGAAAGGAGGAAATTTACATGTTGAGTACATGTAACTGTATATTTTATAAGTTCTGTGTATATTTTCATTTCTTTTTTAAATTTTTAAAAATTTTTCCAGACTGCATTTTGATTCATTGTACACAAATGGGGTACATCATTTTGTTTCTATGGTGCACGATATGGATTCATACCAATCGTGTATCATACATGTACACAGGGTAATGATGTCTGTCTCACTCTACCATTTTTCATACCCCTGCTCCCTCCTTCCTCGTACTTCTATTCATTATGTTAATATGTGGAAAGTAAAGAACCTGTGTCTAAGACAAAATAGTGCCTTGAGTGCTACAATGTGACAATAGTGATGAGGGTGATATTAACATTGCCAGGAATACTTTCTTTGTGTATCTCCTTTCTCCTGATTTAACTCAGCTACAGTTTCACCAAGAAAACAGAATTCTTACATCCTAGGGAAGGAATCAAGATCTTTTCGGGGTTGCAGTTTCTATGACCAAAAAAAAAAAAAAAAAAAGTAATAACTTCTGGTAGTGCCGGACAATTTTAGTATATAATTTTCTCTAAAAGATTAAAGATAAGTCACAAAGAGACTTTGGAGATTTAATGGGAAATGTGCAAGAAGTATTTGTTTCTCTTTCACTACATTCAGTTTTTAACTGCCAAATAAATATTGTGGATAATGGCTTCTACTTACAGAGACAAAGTTCGGGAGACAAGATGGTTCTTATAACACAGGCAAAAATATGGCCAAGAGTGATCAAGTCTAGGAAGAGTTTTCTGTGCACAGTGACCTGATAGGCAATCTGTAAATTCACTTATTCAAACCGGGTAATATCTTAACAATCTATGCAAATCTTATAAATAACCAAATTAATTAGTCAATGCCCCAAAATATTAAATCAAATGTATTTGCCCCTGAGACATCACCAAATAGCCAGAAAATGAAGCACTTAAGAATTAATTGACAAGGACTAATAGTGTCAAGGAAATATATCTTGGAAGTAGTAGGGGTCTGTTCATAATGATGTTCTCTTTCTGTTACTTAGCAGAGTGAATATAGATAACAAAAATGTACTATGTATTTCAAATCAGCCAGAGGAAAGGATTGAAAGTCTTCACCACAAAGAAACAATGAATGTTTGAGGAGCTAATATGCTTATCCTGATTGGAACATCATACAATGCATGTATGTTGAGATGTCACGTGATACCCCATCATTACATACAATTGTTATGTGTCAATTAAAATGAAATAAAATAAAGGAAAAAAAAATACAAATACCCAATGAAAAGGGGAATTTGTTTAGAAAGAGGAAATCCTTCCAAATCCCTAGCATCACAGATGTGGGTTTTAAGCTCATGGTGGTGTTAACACATGATCTGTTCTTGAATCCCAAAGTCCATGGTGCCTGTGCTGGCCACCCGTGAGGACCATCCTGAGATGCAGACAGGCGGGTACTTAATTTCACTCTCTTGAGCTTGTGGTTAGTGAGTGGAAAGCAGGAATTCCTCAGCGCTTTGAAAGGCAACCCACTCAGGAAGGCAGAGCCACGTCCAATCTGTTGAATTTAGATAGAGGCCATTAACAGGCAAATTTTCAATACATGCTTCCCGGCATGTGAATCAACACTTTGAGGTTTACAGCTCAGATATTCTTAGTTTTAGTTATTGGCAAATATTCAATATTCGGTTCTTGTAATTTTTTTATTATTCAACTCTTTGACCCATTCTTCCTCCAATCTCTCAACTGCTGTTTTCAGTATTTGAAATTAACCCTTAAAGGAATCAGCAATAAATAGTCTTTTCACCAAGCTGGGAAAGATCTGAGATGTTATTGTGTTCCATTTGCAGATGAGGATTTTGAAACAGAGTGGTTAAAGAACTCGTTCAAGGCTTCCATATGAGTAATTTCTCAGTTTTGCAGTTTTTATCTCAGATTTCTCCCTGCTTTTCTGGATGCCACATGACTGTTAGTGGCAGCTGTTGAGGAAGACAAGTTCCTCTGTCCTGCCTCCTCTTTCCTCAAGGCCTGAAGAGAGTTTCATTTATGCATTATCTCTACACTACCTGCCTCTTTATTAATCACCTCCATGGAATCTATTGCTATTAATCATTAGACGCGTGTCTGAGTATTACCGGTAATTATCTCTGAATGTTCCTTACCTGTTGGTTTAATTACTAGTTTTCCCTCAGGAGTACAGACTATTCAGGTTCCTGATTCTGGTGTGTGTGCATGTGTGTGTGTGTGTGTGTGTGTGTGTGTGTGTGTGTATACACATTGTACTTAAATCTGTAAGTTTTAAAAAATTCATCTGTTAGACCAATTACCTGTAAGGGAATTTCCATGGAACCACGCAGGACATTGGAAATCACATAAGGGAGTTTATTAAGCAAACAGAGTGTCTCCCTGCAGGGTAAGAGAGAAAATGAGAGGAAAAGAGAAAGGAAAAGAAAGGAAAGAGAAAGGGCACGTGCTAGAGAGAGTGGAAAGCCAGGAGGATAGATAAAAGTGTGTAGGACAGACAGTAGAAGGATGGGAAAAGATGGTGGGAAGCTACAGTAAAACAGTTGAATTCCGCCGGCTAACAGGGGACCAATATCGGAGAAGGATACTTGCAAGCTGACTGATGAACCAATAGCTAGCTAGGATGTTCACAGACTGACAAGTGTTTGGAAGGCGGGGAAAATGGCTGCACCTGATGGGCGGGGGAGCAGCTTTATACATTACATTACCACTATATGAAATAAAATTATATTTCAACTAAAGAGCTCTAACCCCCTGTCACCTCTCAAAGTATATATACTATGATTCTCCCTTGTTTAATGTTATATCTTCTTCAGTAACTCTCTGAAGCCTTCTAAAATCAAATTGATTTGTTTCTCCATTAATAAGCAGGATGTACCTTGGAGCTTTATTTTCTTTTGTATTATTTTATTTTAATTCATTAAAATGCTTGTCCTTCTCTGAGGAGGGAATTTCACTACAGTAGTAGAGTTCCTGTCTTCAAAAACTATCAGATACATGGTTAGAAGAAAAAGAATGAATAGGAAGAAGCAGATTTTTCATCTACGTACTATTTTATTTAACTTCCCCCAGATTGCTCTTATGTAGGTTCCATTAGAGAATCTTCCCAAGGATGCTCAGATGCTAAGTAACAGAATGGGAATCTAAATCTAGATCTGCCTGATTTCAAAGTCCATATTCTGTTGACTAAATTTAAAGTATGTGCATAAATAACATCACCTAGTCATGCATATAAAAATAGGGAGGTGTAATATAGTTAATAGCCCTCTAGAACTGAGATGAGTGTTGCAGATGTTTCTAGATGAATTTCTTAGAAAAAGCTTAATGGAGATAACCTTGAAACTGAAGAACATACAGAATAAAAAGATCTTAGCATAGCATACATAATCCCCAGCACTGGGAGGGAAAGGATATAAGCACCTGTAATGTGTGCTCTTGTGTAGACACAACCCTGACTGATGTATTATGAAATCTATTTAGGCCTGTGTTTTCCATTGGACTTCATGAAGAGTACAGTCCATTTTAGCAATAAATGCTTAAGAACACAGAATCTTATGCTGCTGTGAAGACGTGCTGAATTCTTGTTATCTAGACATTGCCTAGAGGAAATGGTGTTAATATAAACACACACACACACACACACATACATACACACACAAACACACACACACAATTGCTTGCCCCTGCCTATTGTTTTGGGAGAATATTTCTCTTTTCCTCATTAATGAAGACCTCTATTACTGAATATTTTAAAGATGTTTGAAAAGGTTCCTAGAGACCTACCACTAATTTTTCCATTAAGTTGTATTGATTTATTAGTGAATCTCTATATATCCAGCCCTGTCCTATCTACTATAGGATTTGCAGAGATGCGCTTAGAGACATTACATGTGTGGTCCAATTATCAAAGATCTCATAATTTATTTGAGATATAACAGCTGTAGCTTACATTTATTTATGTAATGGTGTGCCTCAAATGATTTTAAGTATATTTTCAGATTTGTCATCTCTTAATTTCTACCTAACCTTTAGGAATACTATTATTATTCTCCCCACTCTCTAGGGGAAATTAAGGCACAGGGAGTTTTATTCACTTAAACAAAGCACTATGTTAAGTGGAAAAGCAAAAATACAAATGTCATGAGTAAAACATATGATAAAAGTGTTTAATAATGCTACAAATTAAAAGACATTGTAAAAGAGAATCATAGAACAATGCAGGTAAGGAGATTTAGAAATCAATGCAGAATGAAAAAGAGGAAATCTGGTTTTCTTATCCACACATTAAGTAGTAGCAGAACCAAGACTGGAACCAAGACTTAGGAACTTCCCTTGTATAGCTACCACTTCACAACATATATTTGTCAACCAATGGTAAAATTAGGATGTTTTTCACTCTTGAAAGTCTCAACATCTTAGACAAAACATCTATATTTGATCCATTCTATAGGAAATGAGAGAGATGTTTTGAATGGGCTCAGAAGTTGTAGAGCAGGTGCTTTATTACTATCATGGGCTGAAAATCACATTGCAAATTAGCCCTTTATGTTCAAATTTGCTTTCTTCACTCAAGTTGGATATAGTTGACAAATACCTATCAATTTTTCATGAAAAGCATATGTCTACAGGAACAAGGAGTATCTCTTTTTTCATTTAATGTGGTCTTAATATACTTTTACTCTTGCAAATGCAACATAAAGGAACAGGATTCTACTTTGGAAAGAATTCCAAGTTAGGGAGGTATCATGAGCTCTCTGACTTACTTTTGAGTTAGCATCCTGTAAGACAAAGCTTTGTGCTATCATGTGAGTCCTCCATCCTATAGTTCATTGCCTCATTTTGTTTCTCCATAAACCTGTTGAAGGTCAGGTAAGGGCAATTAATTAATTTAACAAATAAACCAGTCAGGTAAGTAAAAGGAAGATAACCTCTCTCTAAAATAACTTTGCTAAAGTAGACTAAGAGGTACAGTGGAAAAAATATTTTAAAAGTATAAAGATTTCAAAGGATGAATGTTCTCTCTGATATCTGGATGCTAACACACAATAAGTGGGTGGGGAATAAAAGTTCATTGGATTTAACAAAGGGAAATGAAGGGAAGGGAAGGGGGATGGGAGTAGGAAAGGCAGTGGAATGAATCAGACAGAACTTTCTTATGTTCATATATGAATATATGATCAGTGAAATTCCACATCATGTATAACCACAAAAATGGGATCCTAATTAGAATAAGTTATACTATATATATATATATGGAGTACATACTATATACATATAGTATGTTATATATATAGTTATATTTATATATATATATATATATATATATAGTATGTTATAGTATGTCAAAAATATACTGTCAGGTATATCTAAAAAGAACAAATAAAAAATTTAAAAAATTTTAAAAGATTTAAGCAGAAAAGTTTATTTCTTGTATCACAATTAAGAATATTTATTAGAGCTTATTTTGAGTTGATGAATGTGAAAGCACATTCTTAATTGTAAAATGGAATATAGAGTTAAGACAAGTATTGGGAATTCCATGTAAGGTAGGGTGAGTAATTTGATGAGCAGATCCAGATTAGTGAGGATTTTTAAAAACCAAATAGCAGAATACAGGGTTTATTAGTCAAGGTTCTCTAGAGAAAGAGAACCAATAGGATATATATATATATATATATATATATATATATATATATATATATATGTATATGATTATGAAAAGGGAATTCATTAGATTGACTCACACGATTGAAACCTGGATGGTCCACAATGGCCTTCTGCAGACTGAAGAGCTGGAGGAAAAAGTAGCTGCACAGTCCAAGAATCTGAAGACCAGAATAAGAAGAATCAAGCATGCTCCAGTCTGAGACTGAAGGCCCAGAAGCTCCCTGGAGAAACACTGATCAGAGTCTGCTTTGGAAGAGTGAAGGAGATGGATTACGATGTCCTTAGGCAATCCCAGACACAATCTAAGTACCCACTCAAAAGGATAGAGCTTGCATCTGTGTTGGCTTCCTTCTTTCCTCATTTCTTCCATCCACGACTCCAGCCTATTGGACTGTGTCACCCACTTTCAGGGCAGGTCTCTCCCACTCAGTTTGCTGTCACATATGCCAATCATTTCTGGAAGCATTCTCATGAACACACCAAGAAGTCTCAATTTTAGTTATCTGGTAATCAAGATTGGTCAAGGCACAGAGTTTAGATTATGTGTCCCTATTAGAGATGGCGTAATTTAAGTTCCTTAAAGGTCATTGGTGTTCTTCAGGCTATACTGTAAATGCATTAGGGAACCAATCAAGTATCTTGATGGTGCATCTAGTTCACCTCTCTAACTTCAATACCCATGACCAATATATGTCTAAACCTAAGGAAATACCATACAGAGCATGGTGAGGTGTAGCATGTGATCTCAGTTGCAATCATGGTCATTGTTTGCTCTAGTCCTATCAATAACTCCCAAAGAAGAAGAAAATTATTGTACTAAAAACTTTAAGTTGTAACTTGAAGGAAAGAAAAATGAAGATAATGATATTTTACATGTATGGTGTGCCAGTCTCTGTACTATATTTTTGCATATTGTCATGTTATCCTTTGGGAGAACTCATTTAAAAAAGTCCTTTTATCCACTTTTATAGATGGGACTAGAGCAGTAGCCTAAAGTTACACAATTGGCAAATCGCGAAGAAGAGATTCAGAGTCAAATTTACCTGTCTCTAAAACATGCTCTATTTCCTATCCACCAAGGAATTCCCATCCTACCATTCTTTCATTCTATTCCACTCCACTAAGTTAGATTAGGACGATGACATGAAGTGTTGTCATGTCGTCACCATTTATTGCTTCCACATTTGACCATAACTTTTTCCAAGGTTTAGAGAATCTTTATGAACTGATTTGGATAGAAGTTATTTTCAAGATAAGATTGTAACATCCTTCTCTTCTCCTTAGAAGTTTGTTTTTCCTTCAGTAATGCCACATGAATTCTGAATACAGAAGAAACTCTAGATGAAAATGTTTTCTGAAGGTCAAGTTTTTGATATAATGAATCCATATTCCTAGTACATCTATGGGAGACATCTTCTCTTCTCGATATCAGTGTGATTCTGATTGTTTACTGGCATTTGACAAAGCCGGTTGCTGGCAAATTGTTGTCTAGAAGTCTGGACTAATTTGGGGATTCCTTATTATAAACTCAGAGTGATGCATTCTGCTACCTGGAAGAAGTCCAAAGGGCCCCAATTTCCCTTGTATAATTAGATATTGAATTTTCAATCCCCCATGTAGAAATTGGATACCTTTTGTTGTTGAATTATTTGTTATTGCACTTTTATATGTTTGTATTTGGAGCTGATAACTTCTGACAACCTCAACTTAAATGAAGATTATGTTTTGTGCAATGAAGGAACTGAATTCCCATCCTCCCAGAATTAGTCCGTCCACCTTCTCATTTTATTTGCCTTTTGTTCTTTGTCAATTATTTAATTGAGATGTTAAGGTCCCTCACAGCTCTGAGTGGCAATTTTAAACCAAATTTCTCCATGGACTTGGGAGCTAGCAGTATTTGTGAGATGAAGCTGATCCAATTATCTAGCTTGAAAACTCTGGAGAGATAAGATTTTCCAAACTGTGATGTTATGTCCAGCATTCTCTCTTTGCTAAAAACAAGTATTTCAAAGTTAGAGGTTCTTTGTTTGAGTTGATGATGTAATGGAGGGAAGGGAAGGAAAACATCTTTCTGGAACCAGGAGTGGAGTGAATCATCTTATAGCAGCAGTCATCTTTATATATTTTAAAAATTCAATTAAAAGCATTGTGGTCTTCTTAAATTTTCAATTCCTTGGGGATTTGCTATGCTTCCCATTTTGTTTTATTATAGACCACTTTGCATAACATATCAGAGACTCTGAGCAGAAAAGTGTACCTCCTTCCATTACAGGGGAGTAATTAAATGGGAGATGTAGGTGATGTGGTCAAGGTCACAGAGCAAGTTGTGGTGGCATAGTCCAGAAGAGTGGATCTCAGCTTGCTCTTCTGATTGTACTCTTTTCTCCTCTGAGGTTACTGAGTTACGTTTCTTAGTTTTCCAAACTGCTCATCTGCACTTTTTATTATTTCTGGCATTCATTCATTCATTCATTTAAAGTTATTCATTCCTGTGATGGATGGGAAAATAGGAGCACATTATGTGCCAATCTTCCTCTGCAAATTCTTAAAAATTATATTTGTCTCCTAATTAGGGTTATTGACATTATAATTATTGTGACTAACATGAGAGAAACACATTGGAAGAATCTTCAGGGATATCACGGAAGATTGGACTTGAGAATAAGCAGGAGACAAGGAAATCTAGAAGTTATAGAGAAATGAGATACAAATAAATCAGAAAAAAAAACCCATAAGAAAACATCAGAAATTGAGGCAGGTCTTGGTAAATATGGGATGCTTTCTGGGAGGAAATGGTATGGAAGCTAATACTTTAAGAATAGAAAGGATTCATGTATGTTGAAACAGAAGGTTCCCCCAACCCAAGAACTTATTATATCCTCCGAGAAACTCAGCAAATGAACAGTGAAATAAGAGGTCAATATTGGAAGACAAATGATTGTTTGATGAAAGGACAGTGTGAATTAAGTCCACATTATGTCACTTGCCCAACACACAAGTTATTTCTGATCCAACTTGATTCAATTTTTACTATTTTGCTCTTTTAAAAATATTTTCCCCCTATATTTTTGCTCTCATTTCTTCCTCTTTCATACACCTTTCTCATTGCTATTCTTCTTTTCTTTTTTGTACCCCTTTACCTCCTTCTCTTCTTGCTCATTGTCTATGTTATGATTATAGGCCTTACATTTGAGATATTAGTTTTGGAGTAAAACTTGCCTACAGGCTACTTCTGTCATGGCAGCATGAGGTGCTCCATATAATCTTCATGAAAATTGGTGAAAATTATTTACACACCCACACAAGTATTCACAGTCTCTGGAAATAGTCCAAAGGGCAGATAGCAAATGAGTAAACATTTGTCCAAGAAATTGTACTAAAACTAAGAGGGAACAGTGAGAGTTTATAGCATCTGAACCAAGACACTCACTTCACACCACCATCTCCATTAGACAGAAACTGGACTCTAGGTTGGTGCTACCAAGAACACAGGCTTTTATCCTCTCTGCCCTGGCCCCAGCCCCTAGCAGAGGAGTGATCTTCCAGGAAGGGCAGGAGGCCAGCATTTCTCACATTGCTCTAACCTACCTGTTGTGAGACTGAGTTCTGATGAGTGCCTCCAGGAGATGGAGGCTTACTGTTTCTGCCCATCCCCACGAATAGGAGGAAGGATTTACCTCAGGCACTTAAGTCCTGAAAGCCCAACTATCCCATCCCAGGTGGTAAGGCAGTTGTACCTGTTGAAATAGACAAGATAAGAAGACATGAGGCTACTCCTACCCTCATCCACTGAACACTCAACTACTATATTGGGGATGTCACTCAGAGAGAAGCCTTCCATTCACTGTGTCCACCTGAGCTCCAGAACCCCAGTTCATCAGTGACGCCGTCCAGCGGAGTCAATTTGGCGTGGGAGACAAACGGGCAGCAAGACTCTTGAATTTGAAGCAGTTTATTGGTGATTCAGGAACCTGGAACAACGGCGCTCAATGAGAGCCCTCTTATATTCCCTCCAGGAGGTGAAGGGTAGGGCCAACGCTAGTTATGCCAAGATCAGGCGAGGAGCTAGCTGTCCAATCATGGTAAAGGTCAAACAGGCACGAGCAGGAGCACTCGGGAATACATGTGCATGCGTTGTGTGTGTGGACTTATTTGAATATGGCCAATGATAAAGCACTTGGGTGTGTCTATGTTAACTGACTTCCTCACCACCCATGTGATCAAAACAACTGGCTGGTTGCCAGGCGCCATCTTGGCGTAGTCCACATGGCATAGCCCCCAACACATCAACACCTCTTCTCAGAATGGCTCCATGAAAGAAGCTAATGATAGACTGTGCCCACACCATTACTGGTTGTCCCAGTCATGCTTTCTGGAGTTTAACACACTCGATAGGTTCATTGTCATGACAGTAACAATGGTATTGACAATGCAGAGGATAAGGGAGGGCCAGTAGTTTCAAAGATAAGTCCTGAATGATCCATGTTCTTCTGCCCACTTGTTCTTGCTCTTTGGTTCCATGTGTCTGATCTCCCAGTTTCATTTGTACCACCTTCTCTTCAAACATTTTAGCTCCTTAATGGAACTCGGTTTTCACGGTTTGACTGTAGAACCCCTCTTTCCACTTGCCTTCTTATTTTTCCTCACCTGTGTGTCAGTACACTCCCTGTTTGCAGGGGACTGATCTGTCCCCACCTGCAGTCTTCATGGGCATGACATGGATCTACAGGTGAGAGCTAATCAGATAGTCACCTAGATCACACGTCAAGTATTCCTTATCAACTTACTTCCCGTTGATCACAAATACAAATATTTCCCTGTACCCTACACCCACTGTGACCATAAAAGTTAAAATGAATCTATCCTGGATGCTGATTAGGAGACTCATTTTCCCACAAGAAAGACAGAGTGGTTCAAAATACAGAACTTCAACCTGACCATTGCCTCCTGAGTAAAGAGAAATGGAAGGTGAGCTTAAAGATGCCGTAGATCAGCGCTGAGCAATCTGTGAGCATATGCTGCCCCTCAGCTTTGCCATATGGCTCTGTTTCTAAATTCAAAGTTACTTTTCAGCACATTCAAAGGTGAGGGATTTAGATGGGAATGAGCTCCCTCCATGGAAACAGTGTCCAAGAGTAGAGGAGAGATTTCAGAGTGCCTGTCCCCTAGCGTGTGTTCTCCAGCTGAGTTGAGGAAAAAGCAGATGCAAAGTCTCGTGATTGGTGAAAATGAAGCAGACACCTGTGCAGAGGCTCAAGGAAGCAGGGGCGCTGGCCTTCCTTGGGCAGCGCTGACCATGGAGCCCCAGAGCAGCTTGGGAAAAGAAAATGGAGTATCCACTTTATGTGTTAGACCCAAAACTTATTTTTGTGTTTAATCTCATCACTTTTGAGCTTACTATTATACCTTATCGTTGGGTCAAATCAATTAATTTTGTCTGGAGCAGTTGTATTAAGAATTGTTTTCTAATATTTACCTTTAAAATCTGCTTTTAGGGCTGGGGATGTGGCTCAGTGCCAAGTACTTGCTTAGCATTAATGAGACCCTGAGTTCAATCCCCAGCGCTGCATAAAAGCAAAAAAAAAAAAAAAAAAAAAAAAGAAAGAAAGAAAAAAGAAGAAAAGAAAAAACACTGTTTTAAAAGGTTTCTTCCTCCTTCCTTTCTTTCATCGATTGATTTTTTTTACTAGAGGGTGATGTGTTATCTATTGTGGTATTCTCTGATTTTGCAGAGACATAAATGAAGATAAAATACCTTTCAAAACAGACCAATCAGTATAGGACCAGGGCAATATTTCTAAAGTGGAGCAAGATCACTTGGATCTGGTGTGGACGCTTATGGCGGATTGGGAGTAGCAGATGTTTAATGTGTCACCAGAGAAGACGACGTAGAGGAGATACTTCAAGTGGAGGCGGGAAACTTAGAGGGCAAGTTTAATTATCTGTTTGTTTGTTTTCCCAAAACATCCTAAGTCATGATCCTCTTCCCATATTCAATACCAGTAGCCCTGCTTATGGTGGCATGTGCTCATATCATGACTAAAACCAATTATAGGAATTAAACTCCAACCCAGGAAGTAACAGGAGTCCCACCTGCCATTTGCTCTGCATCGTCAGCCAACTAACTAAAAGATGGAAGACAGTAGGACACGAATCTAGAGTAAACTGTGCTCAGAAAGGAGCACTGGGTGATACTCTTACACAAACAGTAAGCAACTAGCGTGAGGCATTAATGGAGGCTGAAATCATGCCTGTCAAATCCTCATAGTCTTAGCCTCCATTGATCATTATCTTCCTGCAGCAAGTTAATACAGAAAGGGAAATGAAGGCTTCCAGAGTTGAGTGGCTTGTCTGAAGTCACACGGTCAGGAGGTGAGGGAGCAGGTACAAGAAGCTAGGACTCCCAATCTCGCCCAGAGTCCATGCCTTTCGGCTACAGCTCCACATATGTCATCATCGAGTCTTTCCTTTACTGAGGCATTCAGGAGACATTTATTCGGATCAGTTCCCTGTCCTGATCTCAGAGGAGCTAGATGAAAAAGGCACCGTCACTTTGATGAGGTTCAAAAAGGCAGAGTCAAGATGGAAGTGCATTTATGTTCAGTGTTTGAAACATATTTTCATGTTACCCTGAGTGTAATCCTTTCCACCACGCACATCCAAACTTTTACTTTATTTCTCTCTCTTTTCCTGCTCCTCAAACTTCTAAGATCTATTTGACTCAAAACAAGAAAGGAGGCAGGCACTTACATCAGCATAAAATGTAAAATACTTGGTTGAAAAGAATTTCACCTTCACCAAGTGCCCACCTGCTGGTTTGCTTTTATTATTATTCTTTTTCCCCTCCTGGTGGCTATTCTGTCAAAGTGGCCTCTTTGTGTCACCTTCTTTTAAGATTTGTATACTTCCCTTTTCCCTACCCATCAACAACTCCAAGCTAAGCAGGGAATGCATGCTGAACTCTGTGGCTAATATCATGCTTGGACTTTAAAAAGAAAAGCATGCTGGGCGTGGTGGTGCACACCTGAAATCCCAGTGGGTCCGGAGGCTGAAGCAGGAGGATTGTGAGTTCAAAAGCCAGCCTCAGCAACTTAGCGAGGCCCTAAGCAATTCAGTGAGACTCTGTCTCTAAATAACATACCAAAAAATAAATTAATTAATTAATTAATTAATAAAATAATAAATAAATAAATAAAGGACTGGGGAAGGGGTTCAGTGGTTAAGCACCCCTGGGTTCAATTCCTGGTACAAAAAAAAAAAAAAAAGAAAGAAAAACATAAAGACTGAGGGTTCCCTAGGGGTGAAGGAGAGAACACAGGAGGAACAGGGTTCAGAGGGTGCTGTTGTTTGGCTTGGCTGTGGTGTGGGTGTGTCCCTCAAGGTCTTCTGTGTTGAAATCGAATCCCCAATGTGAAACATTGAGAGGATGAAATCATAATCCTGCTATGATGTTCAGAGGTGGAACTTTACAGGCAATTAGCATTAGATCATACTATTCAGGGTGGAGCTGGCATGAGTGAATCTTGATGATTCTATAAGAAGAGGGAGACAGATCTGAAGAGTCACACACACACACACACACATGCTCCCAGTCTTGGCATGTGTTGACTGTGCCACTAGGGACTCTGTCAGCAAGGAGGCCATCACCAGATGTAGTCCCTTAATTTTGGACCTTCAGAACTGTGAGTTACAAAAAAACTTGTTTTCTTTATAACTGACCTAGTATGTGGGATTGTGTCATGAGCAACAGAAAATGGACCAACGCAGAGTTCACACAATATTTGTAATTAAAGCGCTGGCTTAGAAGTAGGACTCTCACAATGGCTAAGGTAAAGCTGGACCTTTACAAGGTCCAGGAAATAAGGTAATTGCATTAGGGCTGCTGCTCTCAATTCTGACTAATGTTTGGACTCTGTGGGTTGAATTATTTCTCTTGTACCACAGGATCCTTCTTCATGTTCCACCTCTTATTTCACAGCTTGGATATCTTTCCATCATTTTCCAGTCTAATCACCTCCAGTTTCATAGATTCCTCCCATGTGAAAGATAGCAGGAAAGGGAAGCCACTTGTGCAACTGACCAGTTACCTGACAAATAATGCAATGTACCCATGTCATTGTTCACTTCCTTCCAAAGATACGTGTCAAAGAACCCTGGGTTACACAAGTATGTGCTGTCCACAGTAACACTTTGTGGTATGCGCGGGACTGTATCAGACACCTACCTGCTCAAAGTACTTTGACATTGATTGCCTTCTAGAAAACAAAAGCGGGGAGGCGCAGGAAAATTGTTCACATTTCTCCTTTCTTGGGGGCAGTTGATAAAATGGGAGAAATTTAGCTGTCAATCAAGACAAGGGACGATTTCATATCATTTACTCATTCTTTCTTTCGAAGCTTTTTGAGCATTCTTACACGTGGATAACAAATACACATTAGGGATAGAAGTATGAAGGGAACAGACACAATCTGTCTTCTCTTGTATCTTATTAGCCTCTCTCTGCAATGAGACTCTAGTCAATGGATATTATTTTCCAAAGTTATTATCATAATCACTGATAAACCTAGTGTGCACTGAATTTCTCCCAGGTACGGGACACTGTGACAGGCATGGGGTGCGAAGAGACAGACCAGAGTTGTCTGCTGTCATCAAGGAGCTGAAGCCTAGTGGGAAAGGACGACAATCCGTCCCCCTTGAGCATGACAGATGGTTGCCGTGTGAATGCTGAGGAGCGAGTGACAGAGCTCTCGGGGGAGGCTGGGCATGTGTTAATAAGAGTCAGAGTCTTAATGTAAGGACTAAAAACCACGGAAGCATTGAATCACAGCACATGAGCAAATACTGCACTGGAAACAAGTGCCCAAGAATAAAAGAGTTGCATGGGTCCAAATGGGTAACGTTGATACTCTATCTGCTTTAGTAGATGCTAAATCCCTATTACTTTAGTAAATGTTCTAAAGAGTCTTTAAGAAACAATTTTCTTTTTTTCTCTGTTTAACAATTTATTTCCTTTATTTACTTGAGCAGAGTTTTTTTTTTTCCCTCATAGACAAACTATTTTTCACTGAATATGCGCTGATTATAATATAGACCATTAATTTATTTACCTGAAATCAGTAAGGTAATACATTATCAATTATGAGATGCATTCACATTTTTTAAAAGTATTTTTTAGTTGTCAATGGATATTTATTTATTTATCTATTTGTTTATATGTGGGTTGAGAATCGAACCCAGTGCCTCATTCATGCTAGGCAAGCACTCTACCACTGAGCCACAACTCCAGTCCCGCATTCAGATTTGAGAGGAGTCAGTATGTGAAAAAAATTGAATCTTAAAAATGCTAGAAAGTTGGATGGAATCAGATTAGGTTCTAGATATGCCAAGCATATCTCTCTGAATCAGACTACGTTGTGATTGCTACTCTTCTTATTTTCTTTTACTTGCAAGAACTGGGCATTATAAGTTGTAAGATTGTGGATTAGATATCCCAGTGATAAATAAAGTGTATTCCTGTCCATACCATAGCATTTGTGCCATTAATTGGAGCCCACAGTGACTCAGGAGGTTAAAACTTAGCAGACCAGAGAGGCACTGCAGTTGATGTGGTCTTGGAACTAGCTCTGGTCAATGGAATGGGAGATGATGCATGTCAGAGATGATAAAGCAGAGGGAGTCAAGTATCTGGGTGTCTTCCCCCATCTTTGCTGCTCTGCAGTCAACTTAGGAACTGCCCATTGAATGTGGCAAATAATGAAATAAAAGGAACCTGGATTGGTGGATCATTCCTAGTCTGCTTCTGATCACAAATATATTCATTGAGCATTTCATGAGCAAGAAATCAATTTTTATTGTGTAAGTCACTGAAGTTTGGAGGTGGATATAGAAATTAACTGAATCTAACATTGGTCAATTGTGTTCTATTTTGACTTCTTACTGAATATTTAATTTCTGCTAATTAGTACCAAATATTCTTCTAGGTCCCTGACAAACATGGAATTCCTCCATTGACTAAATGATTATGGTTTTGAGCTGAAATTGTTGCATAAGAAGTGTGTAGAAAACCAAGCGCCTTTCCACACATCTGTGTTGAGGGGATAATTATTACTCTACTCTACTGGAAATCATGGGTCTGCAATGGTAATTAATCACCACTGTCTTATGTTGTTATAACACTGCATTTATAAGTCTGTCAAGGTAAGCAAATAAGGTATGATAACCAGCAGGTTTGAAGTCTGTCTTTTGTATTTGACACGTGGGCTGCCAACTGGAAGAGGCACACATAACAGAGGTACCTTTGATTAAGGTTAGTGTGCCACAGTACGCCACAGTACATTAATTTCATTAACTTCTCATCAGAAGGAACCAGCTTCACACGGCACTATCAGGAATTCTCCAGACACCATAAGAAACCTTTCCAGGAAGAGTCCTATGAGACACATGTGCTAACATCTCACAAAGCACAGTCTAGAAGGTCTCCTGGGATCCTTTCTCTCAGTCCTCATTTTGACCATCAAAGAGTTTCCTTTCCAAAGATGGAGAGAATGAACATTTCTTTTTCACCTACTCCTATTATTCTAATCTTTCACTCCTTGTGTTCTAGTTCTGGGGTGTATTTATATCTTGCCTGCAATAATACACACGTTATTTCTCCTTCTTACATGGTGTGTATGTGTGTGTGTTGGAGGATCAGGCTAGAAGGCCTGAGGTCTAAACCACAGACAGCCTCAGTACTTTATTAACATGACATGAAGCATTCCTGTTTGTTTCCGAGGAAGATGACTTTGACTGTAAGATGAAGGATGAATTGGAAGTTGAGACTTTGGAAGAGATGAGTCTGGACACTGGAAGACCCATGAAAAATGTAATGCACTAGACTCCGCCATAGGATATATTCAATGGTGATCCCAATGGAAAGGAGGATTGATATTTTAGAATTTATTTATACTTGCTGTCCTAGAACTTAATGGAATTTTATTTTTTTTTTAAATGGTTGGTGAGAACAAGAGATCAGAAGATCAGGAGATGATTACATTGAGAGCATGGATTTTTACTCAGAGTTCTCAAGGCTGGGGGTGTGGGAGGCATGCTACACCGTGCAGAACCACATGGGGGAAGCACCAGGGTCAGTCAGGTGGCAGAAAGAGCAAGGGGACATTGGCACAAGCCATTTCTGTGGTTTCTGGGGAAAAAGCAATGCAAGGACTGGGTAATTTGAGTCATTTTAGCAGGCCCTCAGGGCCAGGGACTGTCTCTGGCCCTGTGTTGATTAGTGCACAAGTTTTGTCTCTTTGTGTTTAACAATCAGATAGAGGAGTGGCTCAGAGTGGGCTCTGGAGTGACAAATTTGTATATGAAAGATGTGCTCCAGGATGAGTCATTGATGATCACCCCAGCTGACCAGCTCTGGGAGAGGCAGTCTCCTTCCAATCAGTGAGGACCTAATACCAGTATGTCTTTAACTTATGATCGCTTTACTTAGGATATATTTTTTGACTTTACAGTGATGCTAAGCCACTCTCTAGAAACCAAATTTTGATTGTGTCACAGGCTAGCGATATGCATTCTTGCTACACCGAACTGGCAGGAAGGTGCAGCTCCAATTCAGCTATGCAGTCGTGAGGGCCAAGAACCCAGGATTGGCATTGCCCCTTGTGGCTGAGCAATGGTGTCTGTAGGTCGGGTGTACTACATGCAATTTGGATTTAGCATATTTTCAACTTCTGACGGGTTTTCAGGTTGTAGTACAATCACAAGTGGAGGAACACTGCTACAGAAAATGGGAGAGTAGCGTTTGTCTAGTGTGAGGAGTGAGGAAATCGGAGATGTGGAATCAAAGTGACTCATTTGGGATGACTCTGAGGAAATGGAGCACCACTGACTTTCCAGGGGACTAAATATTGTTGTGCACCTACTCTGTGCAAGGCCTTGCTCTAAGAATGGTGCATAAATTGTCTCAAATCATCTTTCAAGCAAAGTTTTTACAGCAGGACTATTTGGGGCTTAATTTTAAAGGTGTTGAAGGAGCCGGCAAGAGGCTCCTGGTGCAGCCTGATTTTACACAGGCTGGATCTGAGGTGTCTGCATTAACCCTTGCTGAAACTATCCAGGATGCTATACCAGTAATATCCAAACTTAAAATGTTTTTAGTCAACAGAGACTTGTATTATACTTGTCTCTTTCCAGATACTGTCTGAAAACCTGTCAGTTCATTTAATCTAATGGTCAACTTTTGGGTAAGATTATTATCCTCATTTATCCACATGTTCAATTATCATAGCTGTCATTAGTAGAATGGAATGATAAGCCATCCACTAGACTAGGCATTATTGATAAGGTACTTAATTCCATCATGCAAGACAAATGTAATCATCCTCATTCTAAAGACCAGAAAATGAAGGCTTGTGTTGTTTGTAACTTTCATCAATAGGAATTTCTATTACTACTATTAAGTAACAATAAAAGTAGTGTCTTTTTAAGAAAAGGGTCAGGTCACAGACATACCTGCTGATGTCTTGTTGGCTTTTTAGCTTCTAGAAGTAGGAGAAAATTAATTTCTGTACTTCAACCCACTCAAGTACGTGGTACTTTGTTAGTATGAGCAGTAAGTTTCCACAACTAAAACCAAACTGGAAAACCCCTGTAGCCCCAGGTAGTTTTGCCAACTATTTGAACAATGTGTGGTTATTTTCCTAAGTTCACCAAGCCTGGAGATCAGATGACTTCCTGGGATGAGAGCCAGCTTCCTCTTGCTGTTCCTTTAGCCACAGGTCTGCAAAGCTTCTTCATTTTCTTCTTCTAACTTCCCTTCTTGTGTCCGGGGAGTTAAGTACTAGAAAAACTAAAGTCCAGAATGCTAAGGTTGCCACTCTCACTTCCTCTCACCCCTTACTGTTTTGAATACAGTAATAGCCTTGGGGCACCCACCAGGAAGAGAAGACGTCAGTGCGGCAGAGTGGCTGCCAGGTCTGTCCTGCAGTGACAGCTCATCATGCTTTCACGGGGCCACTGCTGGTCTCAGAAAATGCCAGGATGATCCCTCCCCGGAGCCTGGCTGGGACTTTGATCCCAGCCATGGCCTTCTTCTCCTGCCTGAGACCCGAGAGCTGGGAGCCCTGCGTGGAGGTATGTGGTTGGGGTCAGCTCATCTCCTGGGAGCTTTCCTTTGCTTCTAAAAACTGCTCCCTGCCTGGAACTTCCTGCTGTGTGTTCTGGTTGGTTTATTTAGCAAAACAGAGTTAAATTAACTAAAGACTTGAAAAGCTACAGGGACCAAATGACTCATAGTTAGCAGGGCACGAGCAGGCTGCCAATGGAGTCTTGTCCCATTTAGGACTTTTGAGTGCTATAGGGACTTTAGGTCAGACTGGCTTAAACTCACTGTTCTGTGATCTCCAGGTTGTGTGACCTTGAAGAAGTTCCTAAACTTTCTGAGACTCATTCCATAATTTTAAGAATATTGTAATAATACATCATTAAGAGTTTAAAGGATGCTTTGGCCTTCTGCCTTTCTGCTGCTGGTTTGCACACTCAACTTCAAGCAGTCATTCTGTCCCTTTCAATTTCAAAAGGCAGTGGTCTTTTTTTTTTTTTTTTCTGGCCTCTTAAGAGAAAGAGCTTTCTTAAGTGGGTTTCAGATTTTTTGTATTCAGTTCATTACAGAGAATGGAAAAAATAGAAGAGAAAGAGAGAGAGAGGGAGGGGAGAGTGATATAAACTGTCAGTTTATGCAACGATTTCTTTCTCCATGAAGTCCCAACCAGTTGGTGAGTTATCTCCATTCATCTCTGTTTCCCGTGCACCAACTACATTGAAGATTTAAAAGCCCACAGTCTATCCGAAAACCACAAAAATGATTTAGGATGAGGCCTGGTCAGAAACTCAGGAGCAGCATAGCCAGCTGGAGGCCAGAGGGTGAGGACGTGGGGAAAAGTGGTCTACTTTAATATGCAACAAAAACAAACTTGCTATCTCAGTGTCCTCCCTTGTCCCTATTCCTGCACACAGTTCTACCCATTATCCTCCTCTCAGTGTCCCTCCTGCTGTTACATTAAGAAGGATAGAGCCTACACCCTGCGATAAACTCCCAACCACCCTAGACTATTCCTCTTTCCCCATGTACTATATTCTGGCAGTCCCCAAAACCACTGCCCCTTCTCATGTCCCAGCGCAACCCTAAGGCCAGGCCTCAGCTCCCTTGGCATTGATTAGTGGGTGGTGAATTGTCTCCTGATCTCATATGCCCCTTTCTTTAACCCATTCTGCACACTTTTGTTTGTTGTTTGTTGTTATTATTGTTCTGGAGGCTTGGATCTAACAAATTACTTTCCTCACAAACCTTCAATAACTTTCCACTGCTATGAGGGCAGTTTCCTACCACAGGACCTTTGTACTCCTCTCTCCACTGGAATCCTTTTCCCTTAGATCAGTGCTGTCCAATGGCAATATTATGCAAGCCCCATAGGGAGTTTTAAATTTTCTAGTAGCCACATGAATAAAAGTAAAATAAGATGAGTAAATTTTGGTTTGATGATACTTTCATTTAGCTGAATATATTCAAAATAGTACTGAAAATGTATTGTAGATTTAACTATTAAAATGGTAGCTTACATTCCTTCTTTAGTGTGATGTCTTGGAAATTTAATATACATCTCACATTTACCACATGTTTCAATTTATACTGTCCATATTTCTTGTGCCCTGTAGCCGTGTGTGGCTCATGGCTGCCATATTGAAAGTGCATCTCTGTCACTTCATGACTCACTCACTCATTCTGATTTCTGCTTAAGTGTCTCCTCCTCAGGAGGAGATTTCAGGGTGGTCTTCCTTGATGGCCTCATGGAGATTGCCTCCTTCCCTCTTTTGTCTATACTCCCATTTATACTGCCCTATTTTTTCTTTTTCTAGAGCATATCACTGTATGTTTTTGTTAATTTGCTCCTTGACTTTCCCTTTGGAGTGGAGTCGATTAGAAGGTAGAATTAATGTTGGTTTTATTTATTTTATTTATTTTATTTATTTCCAGTGCCTAGCACATAGTAGCTCCTCAATTGATATGTGTTAAATGATTGAAAGAATTGCTACAGAACAAAATTTTAAGTCCTCCTGATTCAGCCGTGGCTTCTCTGGGGGTTAGGACTCACTACTCTTGCCCCTTTTCAGCTAATCTCCACCCTTCCTTGCTCAATCTGTTCTATCCTTATGAAATGTCCTTCTCCTTTCACACATCCAAATCTTCTGCATTTTTCAAGACCCATTCTAGAAAGACTTCTCCAGGTCTAGAAATGATCTTCCTTTCTTTGAACCAGAGCACACATTTTTTGAGCCTTTGTTATGACTCTTGAAGACAGTGTTATTTTTGCTCCTATCTTAACGTTTACTCTAGACTGTGAGTTTGTTAAAGTCTAGAGCCATGCCATGTGTGCCTCTGCATTGCCCACAGTAGTTAACAGAAATGCCTGTCTTTGGGGCTTAAGCCAACCTTCATTCAGTTATTCAGAGTCTTCACATTCTTATTCCACAGATCTTTCTGGAGCATACACCATTTGCCAGGCACCATTCTGGGACCTGGAGAGTAAGGAGCAAGCAAAACCATTGTTTAGTCAACTCTTTCAATGGTGTGACTTAAAGTCTCAACCACAACAGCTACAGAGGAGGAAAAGTTAATATCTGAGGACTCGTAGTTTCAGAGGTCTTAGTCCATAGAAGGCTGGCTCCATTGCTCTGGGCTCAAGGTGAGACTGAACATCATGATGGAAGAGTGTGGTGGAGGCAAGAGGGTCACCTCAAGATCAGGAAGCAGAGAGAGACTCCACTCTCCAGATACAAAATATATACCCCAAAGCCACACCTAATTCCCACCTCCTCCAGTCACACCTACCACTTTAGTGACCACCCAGTTAATCCCTATCAGGGGATCAATTCACTGATTGGGTTGAGACTCTCACAACCCAATCATTTCTCCTCTGAACCTTCTTGCATTGTCTCACATGTGAGCTTTTGGAGGATGCCTCACCTCCAAACCACAACAACCATCAAAGCTTACAGTCTAGCACATAAAATGAACAATGTTAAGGAAACAGTTGCACAGGAAAATGATGTGCACTGATGGCACAAACAGTGAAGCAAAATAAAAAAGGATGAGGGATGAAATTCCTAGCCTTGTCCTCT
This sequence comes from Sciurus carolinensis, assembly GCF_902686445.1. Lineage (NCBI taxonomy): Eukaryota > Metazoa > Chordata > Mammalia > Rodentia > Sciuridae > Sciurus > Sciurus carolinensis. The sequence continues at coordinate 16,843,748 of NC_062226.1, read as the reverse complement.
GATAGAGAGTTTCATCTTCAGGGTTCCTGTGCTGGGTAAAATTTAAGCAGATGGGAATTGTAAGAAAACCCACGAAAACCACGCCAGACACGGGAAATCACATAAGGGAGTTTATTAAGCAAACAGAATGTTTCCCTGCAGGGTAAGAGAGAAAATGAGAGGAAAAGAGAAAGGAAAGACAAAGGGCGCACGCTAGAGAGAGTGGAAAGATGAGAAAAGACTGCGGGGAAGCTATCCTTAAGCAGTTTAATCCCACAGGGCTAACAGGGGACCAATAACGGAGAGGGATACTTGCAAGCTGACTGATGAACCAATAGCTAGCTAGGATGTTCACAGACTGACAGCAGTTGGGAGGCAGGGAAATGGCTGCAACGGAAAGGGCAGGGGAACAGCTTTATACATTAAATAACAAGAATAAAGTGAGAACCTGCTTGTATAGACTCTGCAACTGTACCCATATTATTTCATCTGTCTGAACTTCTGTTTTTTTCATCTTTAATAGTTTTCTTGGATGGTTGAGATCAAGTATATAACATAATGAGAATGATCACTTCTAGTAAGGGCTTAGTGATAGCTAATAATAATTAATGCTATCATCTATTGATCAATTACATTGTAGTAGGTTTTGAGATAAGCTCTGTAAATAAATACCTTATATCACTTAATCCAGCTTCTACTGGTTTTGAAAACAGAACACAGAGCTGGCTGGCTTAAGCAGAGAATTTTGTTGGAGAAAATCAGAATCCTGAAATTAGATAGGAAGTTAGAGAATAAGACTTATAAAGAATGTGGAAAAGTTGGATAGAAACCAGCTCAGGAATAACAACAGGAAAAAAGCACTGGACCTTATTTACTAGGTTCTCCACTGTAATCCATGCACATCAACATGTCCCCTAATTTCTGCATCACTCTGCTATACATCAAAGAACTAAGGGATACATAGAATGCCATTGTCAAAAACTGGTGAGAGTCAGAGGATATCTGGACATCTTGATTGGCAGTCTCCTCACAGTTGTTTACAGAGGAGGTCATAGACTGATACAAGGTATTTTAATGCCTGAATTTTAAATATAATAAGTGAGGTTCACCAGTTTTTTTATTTTTTTAATGGTGAAATTCTTTTTTTAAATTTATTTTTGTTGTAAACAAATGGGATACATCTTGTTTCTCTGTTTGTACATGAAGTAGAGGCATACCACTTGTGTAATTATACCTTTACCTAAGGTAATAATTTTTGATTCATTCTGTTATTTTTTTCCTTCCCCCACCCCTCCCACCCCTCTTTTTCCTCTCTACAGTCCCTCCTTCCTCCATTCTTTCCCCCCTCCCACCCCCCATTATGTGTCATCATCTGCTTATCAGCGAGATCATTCATCCTTTGGTTTTTTGAGATTCGCTTATCTCAGCATGATATTCTCCAATTTCATCCATTTGCCTGCAAATGCCATAATTTTATTATTTTTTATGGCTGAGTAATATTCCATTGTGCTTATATACCACAGTTTCTTTATCCATTCATCAGTTGAAGGCCATCTAGGTTGGTTCCACAATCTGGCTATTGTGAATTGAGCAGCTATGAACATTGTTGTGGCTGTATCTCTGTAGTATGCTGATTTTAAGTCCTTTGGGTATAGACCAAGGAGTGGGATAGCTGGGTCAAACGGTGTTTCCATTCCAAGTTTTCTAAGGAATCTCCATATTGCTTTCCAGAGTGACTGCACTAATTTGCAGCCCCACCAGCAATGTACGAGTGTACCTTTTTCCCCACATCCTCGCCAACACCTAATGTTGCTTGTATTCTTAATAACTGCCATTCTAATTGGGGTGAGATGAAATCTTAGTGTAGTTTTGATTTGCATTTCTCTTATTACTAAAGATGTTGAACACTTTTTCATATATCTGTTGATTGCTTGTAGGTCTTCTTCTGTGAAGTGTCTGTTTATTTCCTTAGCCCATTTGTTGATTGGGTTATTTGTATTCTTCGTATAGAGTTTTTTTGAGTTCTTTATATATTCTGGAAATTAGTGCTCTATCTGAAGTATGAGTGGCAAAGATTTTCTCCCACTCTGTAGGTTCTCTCTTCACATTGCTGATAGTTTCCTTTGCTGAGAGAAAGCTTTTTAGTTTGAATCTATCCCAGTTATTAATTCTTGCTTTTATTTCTTGTGCTATGGGAGTCCTGTTAAGAAAGTCTGATCCTAAGCCAACATATTGAAGATTTGGACCTACTTTTTCTTCTATAAGATGCAGGGTCTCTGGTCTGATTCCAAGGTCCTTGATTCATTGTGAGTTGATTTTTGTGCAGGGTGAGAGATAGGGGTTTAGTTTCATTCTGTTGCATATGGATTTCTAGTTTTCCCAGCACCATTTGTTGAAGAGGCTATCTTTTCTCCATTGCATATTTTTAGCCCCTTTGTCTAGTATGAGAAAATTGTATTTATTTGGGCTTGTGTCTGTGTCCTCTATTCTGTACCATTGATCTACCAGTCTATTTTGATGCCAATACTGTGCCGTTTTTGTTACTATTGCTTTACAGTATAGTTGAAGTTCTTGTATTGCGATACCCCCTGCTTCACTCTTCCTGCTAAGGATTGCTTTAGCTATTCTGTGTTTCTTATTCTTCCAGATGAATTTCATGATTGCTTGCCCTATTTCTGTAAGGTATGTCATTGGGATTTTAATTGGACCTGCATTGAATCTGTATAGCACTTTTGGTAGTATGGCCATTTTGACAATATTAAGATCTTGCCCCAAACCACATGGTAGAGTGGTGTGAAACCTAGGGCTTTTGAACCTCAGAGCCTTCACCACTGATTCCACTGCTTCTCACTTAAAGTTTCCACTGTTATAGAAGAGGCTAGAACATGGAGTACATAGGAGGAACTCTTCCTGACCTAGAGGAAGTCATAAGTATGAAGTGAGTGGATAAAGAAATGAATGGAAGAGATCTGACTGGTTCCTGTTCTTTTAGGAGAGGGCAGTTTGGAGTACATTTAGTAAGACACTGCATCTAATGTGTGATCTTGCAGGTGGAGCCTAATATTACATACCAATGCATGGAGCTGAATTTCTCCAACATCCCCAATAGCATCCCCTCCTCAGTCAAGAACCTGGACCTGAGTTTCAACCCCTTGAAATGCATAGGAAGTCACAGCTTCTTCAATTTCCCAGAACTGGAGGTGCTGGATTTATCCAGGTAATGAATGAGATTTTCTGTACTGTAGAAGGTGAAGTGTTCTGCCATTTCATTCTTGAACCAGGAAGCCTGATTGGTGAAGTCTCAGCTTTATTCACTTATTCATTCTTTCAACAGATGTCTTACTGTAGAAGCTTGAACAAGCCACCGCCATTCTCCAGGTGTCTGTTTCCTCATCTGTGAAATGGGCTGTTAGTTGTACAAAATAGTTTTCTTTCCACTTTGTTTTTTTTTATTTGTTCTTTTTTTATATGCATGACAGAAAAGTGTATTTTGACATATTATACAAACATCGAGTATAACTTATTCTAATTAGGATAACTTACCATTCTTGTGGTTGTATGTGATGTGGGATTTCACTGATCATGTCTTCATACATGAACATAGGAGAAGGCCAGTTAGTTCTATCTTTGTATTTTTTTCTAAGTCAGGAGAGAAAGTTAACTCAGACTCTTTCATCAGCACTTATATTTTGACCATTGGCTATATGTCCTACCCTCTGCTAGGAAACTATTATTGGTGGATATATAACATACAGCCTGTTATTAAACAGAGCACATCCTCTTAAAAAAGGACACTATGTTGAAGTCCTGCTTGAGTTGCTGAGCATTTAATAGACATTCAATGAATGTTTCCTAATTCTGACTTTTTTTGATTTTGAAGCTGAGATAAGGATGATGGTCTATGAAAACAGATAATACATTATATGCAAATATGGGTAGCAAATGGAATTGCCAGAACAGGGTCTTCTTTGTGATGGGTAGTCAAGAGAGATTTTGTGAACTGAATGGGATTCAGATAATATTAGAAATATTGAAAGTGTAGTACAGGGTAGAGGATTAGGAAGAAACAAGTAACTCAGGAGAAAGATATCAAGGACAAAGGAAAACGTTTGTTGTAGATGGAGAAACAGTGACCGAGATTTCCTCCTGTGAGGCCCACAAGTATACCATTTTGGGGGGACAAGTGAAGTTGTTATTCTCACCCCCCCACTCCAGGAAACTGCCTCTTCAAAGGGTTCTCTTCATCAGGGAACTCATTCAAAATTTACAATTGGTAAAGTACCATATTCCCTATAATGGTCTCTGTAAAAACAAAATATTTCATTTTTTAAAGATTATTATCTGAGTTCCTGAGAAAGACTGAGGTCATGGTATGAGAAATTCCCACCAGAGAAGACATTTCCGTAGAAAAGTGAGGAACTCGTGGTTTTATGCTCTAACTTAGGTATTGGGAGAGCAGAACAAAGGAAGAATGGAGCGTTTTAAAGTCAGTGGCATAGAGCACAGAGCCCCATGGGGGTAGGAAGACCTGGGTCACGTCTAGCTCCAACTTAAACCATGTGACCTGAGGTATGTCACTTCCTTGTTCTGAGCTTCAGCATACATAGCCATTCAATGGAATTGCTGAAACTTACCCTGCTGGATTACATGTGATGATGAATATCAGCATGCTGTATGTACATTTAAAGCCTTACAGTATATTTTTAAAGTATAAAATGTCATTATTACATCATCTCATTAGATTCTACCTTTTGATTTTTCAAGTGAGAATTTTGTATGGAGATACATCTAACAGCTCCTTCTTTTTTGATAAGATGAAGGAGTTTTTCATTGTAAGTGTTCCTTATAATTCATCTTTGATCCAACACACATCCAAGGAACTTTTCTCAGAACACTTAAATATGTACTTGGAAAGGGACGAACTTCCTCTCTGGTCAGTCCTTGGAAATTTTGAATGGACAAAAGGACAGACAATATACAACAAATGTTCTTTGCCTCTTTAAACAGTGTTTACATCTAGCAACTCAAAGTTTCTTCTAAGAAAATATACATATATTTCCTTCCTTTTATAGATGAGATTTGAAGAGTTTAAGTGACGTTCTTACATTCACATCCCTTGTTTCAACATAACAGAAATTCAGGTTCACATCTCTTCTATTCAAGTGCTCTTTCCCTCTAAACACCACTTCTGCCCAGCGATGAGCCATGTGTGGTGAGAGAACACAGCAAGGCCTTTCACTCTTGCCTGATGTAGACAGCACAACATACATAAGGGTATGAACCACGGAATCATATAACTCAGAGAAGTGACATGATAAATAATCAGGTTCAGATGACTCAATTATAAATGCGATGATGGAACCCAGAGAGAAAAGGGGGTTCTCAAGTTCATGCAGTAAGAGAGGACATCAGGTCACCAAAATTCTGCTGTCTTGCCTCCTCTTCCTGCATTCTTCCACCACACCCAGCACCCTCTATCCAGTTACCAGTAAATAGCGAATGCTGGGACTGAAATGTTTTTTATGACTTATGAACCATAGGAGAGATGGGGACACCGTAAAGGTACTCAGGAAAGGACTAGCTTGTTAGCTGTGAATGGTGGGTACCTGTATGGTTAACGCAGGCTTGCTCTCATGCCTGCTGTGTTTTGGCTGCATAGGAGACCTGTCTCTGGGACAGCTGGATGAGGATTCTATGTAGCGTGGCTTCCATCTCTCTCAGGATAAAATTCAAAACCCTTTACCGGGCTCTTCAGTCCCTGCCTTGTCTGGAAACCCCTTTCCCCACAACCCCATTTTACCTCACCTTCTCTGCATTGCAGCCACATATTCTGTTTCTCATGGAGAAATTTGTTTCTCAGATTTTTAGATCTGGTGTGCACATCGCCATTTTTTTCCAATGAATTGTTATTCATCAAATTTCAGCTTTTGTGTTCTTAGAGAAGCCTGCTTTGATTCCTCTTGTCTAGGTCAGTCCCTTGATGTGGACTCTCCTAGCACACTTGCCTTTCCTTCCACAAAACTCACTTACTCCTGTTATTAATATTTAACTGTGAAGATGACACCTTTCATATATCTAGCTGTCATATGTGCAGAAAATTTTATAAACATTAAAAGTATCAGGACACTTAGGTGTAACTATTTATATTTTTGAACTTGACATTCACCAGTCCTTTATCATGGCTAACAACTAAACGCTACTCATATCCTCCTTACCAATCAAATGTATAATCACAATTGTGTGGGGCAGGAAATGGCTAAACCTCATCTAAGATGATTATTACATACTCTATGATGCATACCATCTTCTTGTGCCCCAAATATTGATCTTTAATTGATTTCCTTCTGATCGATTTGCTGTCTCTGCTTAGCACGTGTGCTTAGAGTAATAAAAAGAGTTCCTGATGGTAGTCAATGTGGTGATACTGAAGCAGTGGAGCTTCTTGGTTTCTCAGACCATCGTGAGGGACCCTACTTCATGCCTGTGCCTCTGCAAAATCATGACTCTGATCGCATCTGTAGGAAGCACTGGGTGACTGAGATTATTATTCTATCTTTAATTTTTATTCAGCAGAAATATTACATGCACTGTGTCTTTTTCCCTGTGTAGGTGTGAAATTCAGACTATTGAAGATGATGCATATGAGGGCTTACACAAGCTCTCTACCTTGATATTGACAGGAAATCCTATCCAGAGCTTAGGCCCAGGAGCCTTTCATGGACTCTCAAGTTTAAAGACATTGGTGGCTGTGGAGACAAAACTGGCCTCACTAGGAAATTTCCCTATTGAACATCTCACAACATTGGAAAACCTTAATGTGGCTCACAATCTTATTCATTCCTTCACATTACCCGAATATTTTTCTAACCTGCCAAACCTGAAGCGCTTGGACCTTTCCAGCAATAAGATTCAAAATATTTCTCATAAGGACTTGCAGGTTCTACACAAATTGCCCTTACTCAATCTCTCTTTAGACCTATCTCTGAACCCAATAGATTTCATCCAACCTGACGCCTTTAAAGAAATTAGACTTCACGAACTGAAGCTAAGAAGCAATTTTCATAGTAAAAATGTAATGAAAACTTGTATTCAAGGTCTGGCTGGTTTGAAAATTCATCGCTTGGTTCTGGGAGAATTTAAAAATGAAAGGAATGTGGACATGGTTGACAAATCTGTCCTGGAAGAACTCTGCAATTTGACCATTGAGGAATTTCGATTAGTATTTATAGATTATTTGTCAGGAGATGTTATTGACTTATTGAATTGTCTGGCAAATGTTTCTGCAATGTCTCTGATGAGCCTGAATATGAAAAGCGTAAAAGAAATTTCTAGAGGCTTCAACTGGCAATCTTTAGAATTGGTGAAGTGTCAATTTAAACAATTTCCTAAGGTGATGCTCCCATCACTCAAAAGGTTTACTTTCATTGCCAACAAAGGTTTAACTAGTTTTGAAGAACTTGAAGTACCAAGCCTTGAACATCTAGATCTCAGTAGAAATAACTTGAACTTCAAGAGTTGCTGTTCTCACACTCAATTTGGGACAAACAGACTGAAGTACTTAGATATGAGCTTCAATGGGGTTATTACAATGACTGTAAATTTCATGGGTTTAGAACAACTGGAGTATCTGGATTTTCAGTATTCCACTTTGAAAAAGACCAATGAGTTTTCAGTATTCTTGTCACTCAGCAAACTTCGTTACCTTGATATTTCTTACACGCAGATCCATGTGGCCTTCTTTGGCATCTTCCAAGGCTTGGTCAGTCTTCAATTATTGAAAATGTCAGGCAATTCTTTTGAAGATAACCTCCTTCCAGATATCTTCACAGGCATGAATAACTTGACCTACCTGGACCTTTCTGAGTGTCAATTGGAACGGGTGTCTGAGAAAGCATTTGACACTCTCCCTAAACTTAAGTTCCTAAATATGAGTCACAACAACCTCTTTTTGTTGGATGAATTTGCTTATAAACCTCTCTACTCCCTCCAGATTCTGGACTGCAGTTTCAATAGCATAAAATCTTCCCGAGTGCAAGAACTACAGCATTTTCCAAGTAATCTAACCATAAATCTTACTCAGAATGCGTTTGCTTGTACTTGTGAACACCAGAGTTTCCTGCAGTGGATGAAGGACCAGAGGAGGCTCTTGGTGGAAGCTGAAAAACTGGTGTGCGCAACCCCTTCAGATCTGCAGGGCATGCCAGCTCTGAGTTTTAGGAATGACACCTGTGAAATAAGCAAGACCATTATCAGTGTGTCAGTACTGAGTGTGCTGGTGGTGTCCATTACAGTGTTTCTGGTCTACAAGTTCTATTTTCACTTGATGCTTCTTGCTGGCTGCAGAAAGTATGGCAGAGGTGAGAGTACCTATGATGCTTTTGTGATCTACTCAAGCCAGGATGAGGACTGGGTGAGGAATGAGTTGGTAAAGAATTTAGAAGAAGGAGTGCCCCGCTTTCAGCTCTGCCTCCACTACAGGGACTTTATTCCTGGTGTGGCTATTGCGGCCAACATCATCCAGGAGGGTTTCCATAAAAGCCGGAAGGTGATAGTGGTGGTGTCTCAGCACTTTGTCCAGAGCCGCTGGTGTATCTTTGAATATGAGATTGCTCAGACCTGGCAGTTTCTGGGCAGCCACGCTGGCATCATATTCATCGTCCTTCAGAAGGTGGAGAAGTCCCTGCTCAGGCAGCAGGTGGAGCTGTACCGCCTGCTCAGCAGGAACACTTACCTGGAGTGGGAGGACAGTGTCCTGGGGCGGCATATCTTCTGGAGGCGACTCAGAAAAGCCCTGATGAATGGAAAGCCGTGGAGTCCGGAAGCAACAGCAGATGAAGGAAACAACCAGCAAGAAGCAACAATGTGTACCTGAGAAGGAAAAACCCGAGGCACCTCTTGCCTAGTGGGATCTGACCCACGAGGGTCGGATGTGTTGTGAGCTAACACATTAATGTTACAGTCTGCCAGGCATTGGTCTCTGTACAAGTGATTCAGTGGTGCAAGAGAGACACAGGACTGCTGATCACATGGAGCTTACGATGCAGAGGAAATCAATACTGTGCTAAAGTCCAGAAATTCCAGGTGTGTATTTCAACCAACGCAACCAGAGTCATGACTGGGAAAGTGGATTCAACTACTTCTTCACCACAACTGAACAAGAACTGAGAGACAGGATCCCAGTGTGAGCAGATAGCAACATTGTTCTCCTCTTGCACCTTTTGAGAGGAAGCCACCTCATGCATAATGCTTTAGCTATCTTGGAAGAGTTTTGGAAGTGCCAAGGGAAATGGACGTTTGTTTACTTTTCCCTTTTTTTTTTGAATACAATTTAAATTCTGCTTGATGACTCAGGTTGATCCTGATTCAAAATTCCCCTTCCATTTTATGTCAGTTTCCTTAGTCTTGCAACTAATTCCTAAGGAAAGCTGATTAATATACACTCATCAACATCCTGGTCATTCTTTAGCATGCACTATTTATTAAGTATGAATTCCTGATATATTTTTATTTTTATAAGTCAGTTCTCATTTTTCATGTATTGTCTATAAATCTACATCATAAATAAGAATATTAGAGACATGCTGGAATTATCCATATTTAACCACTATTTTTCAAGCAAGTATGTAAAATACACTCTGTCTCTTTGGCACTGAATGTCATTCTTAAGTTATTACCACTGAGTTATGGCTGTCATGGAGGCTGTATTAAAATAATTTGGCCAAAAGAGACATTTTGTTAACAGGGGGAGAAAAGTCTGACTTATTGGACTTTCAAAGAGCAATTTGAGTTGGATGTAGAAAGAGAAGTGGGGTGACCTCAGTAGGTCACCTGTTCTTGATGATTCTAAAAACACGTGGACCAATACAGTTGGAGTGACCCCATGAAATGTGTGGCAGCACAGGTTTCTTCTCTGGATGAATGTGGTTGGAAGGAATGTCACATACTATCAGGGAGAAGGAAGCTGGGCTTCCCTCCCCTGCACTTTCCCCGTGGCCAGACCTGCTGGTGAAGTGATTCAAGGCAGGGACTGCATGCTGCTGCTTCCAGTGGAGTGTCACTTCCTGACCACGTTTGGCAAAGAGTAGATGTTATCACTGAGAAAACAATGTGCTCACAGTCAATGGGGCTCATGGTAAGGGGAGTTCCCGTAAAGCACATTTACCCTACTTCCCTAGAACTGATACATCCAAAGAAAGAGAAATGAGGACATCATTAGGGAAAAGCAAATCAAGCCACAATGACATATCACTTTATGCCTATTAGAATGGTTATTCCACATGGGATATACAATGGCTACTATATGTAAAAGGTAAGTGTTGTCAAGGAGAAGGAGAAGTTGGAGCCCTTCTACATGGTGGGAATATACATGATGCAGTCATTATGTATAACTGTATGGAGATTCCTCTAGAAAATAAAAATTGATAATAAAACTATGTATGATCCAGCAATCCCACTTCTGGATGTATATCCAAGATAATTGAAATCAGGATCCCAAAATATAACTGTATTCCCATATTTATTGCAGCCATATTCACAATAGCCAAGTTATGACACCATCCCAAGTATCCATTGCTAGATAAACAGATAAAGAAAAGGTGATATATACATGCAATGGAGGATTTCTCAGCCTTAAGAAGAAGGAGATCCTCTCATGTGTGACAATATGGATAAAACTGGAGGTCCTTATCTGAGTGAAACAAGCCAGTTTCAGAAGGGATGGGAATTCTGGAAATTGCAGATGAAGTGAACATGGAGAGAAAGAATTGACATGTGCAAAAATAGAAGGTAAAGAGATCAGAAAGTCAGGCCTAGGTAGGACTCTGCAGTCATTTAACTCCTGTGGATGAAAGAGAAATGGAATAGAGATAAATTAATATTAATTAGAATGCCTTAAATTTGTGTAATGCTCTATAACTTGGAACATATTCACATAATTATAATCTCCTATTAGCCAGATAAGACAGCAGATGAAGAATGAATTTCTCCATTTCATTAACGTGAAGCCTGTATTTCAATGAAATAAATGTATTGTCAGTAGATCACAGAGGAAGCAGCACCAAGGCCTACCCCTGGGCCTCCTGCCCACTGGGGAGCACTTTCCACACACCCCATTGCTTCATGCCTAGTGCTGGCAAAACTAGAAGTGAAACTCTGCAGTTCCCTGTGCGGTTGGCATTAGTCAAGGGGCCTTCAACTGAAACCATGAATCACTGAGCAAATACATATGCATGTTTATATTATGTAACAAGTGATTCTGTAACATGTCTGCTTTCATAAAGGACTAGAGGAAGCTTCAAAGTGTATATGAACAATCCAGCTACTCCATTAGAAGTAGAAATTCTGGAAAAAGAAAAAAAATAAAAAGGGAAAGACAAAAAATAAATTTAAGCTAGTGTTCTCTAGTTCTAACTCCAGAGAAGGTCTCTGGTATTTTGGATAGTGTGGCTTTTGGAGAAATTCAAAACTCAGTTTCTCTATTTAGTAGCTTTTTTGTCTTGGGCTTCACTTCTGAAAGTCTAGTTAATTTTTTTTTTTTTTTAAATCAGGGCTGAACCAGTGGTGCTTAACCACTGAACAATATTTCCAGTCCATTTTAATTTTTTTTTTAATTTTTAATTTTGAGAAAGAGTCATGTTAAGTTGCTTAGGGCCTTGCTAATTTACTGAGGCTGCTTTTGAACTTGTGATCCTCCATGCCTCAGCCTCCCAAGCCGCTGAAATCAGCGAGATCTAAGTTAATTTAAATGTAAAACAAGGGTAAGAGTGTTACTTCGTAAGCTATTGCAAAATTTTAAAATAATATGTGTTCAACACAAGGGACACTATTCTTTATTACTTTTTATTTTTTTAATTTTTACAGACTGCATTTTGATTCATTATACACAAATGGGGTACATCATTTCATTTCTATGGTTGTGCATGATGTAGATTCACACCATTCATGTAATCACATGTACATAGGGTAATGATGTCTGTCTCATTCCACCATTTTTCATACCCCCCTCCCTCTCATTTCCCTCTACATAATCTAAAAGTTCCTCCATTCTTCCCTCACCCCCCTCACTCCCCACCCTATTATATATCATCATCCACTTATCAGGGAAAATATTAGGCCTTTGTATTTTGGGATTGGCTTATTTCACCTAGAGGATATTCTCCATTTCCATCCATTTATCTGCAAATGTCATACTATACATACACAATGGAATATTATTCAGCCATAAAGAAGAATAATATTATGGGACACTACTCTTATGGGTGAATATTCCTCTGGTGTTTTAGAAAGAGGACACAGGGAGAAGCATTGAGTGGTTTTTCTTTCCACAGCAACAAGCTGTGGAAACATAGGAATAACTGTAACTGTAATTAGGCAGTTTCTTTTTGAGTTTCCTCCACTCCTGGGTTGGCAGAACCCAGCCTCCTCTGGACGCCATACCCTTTCTAGAAATCACCAGCAGGTTACTAGAGAGTCACCTGTGAACTCCTAAGAGCCCTCATAACCTCCCTGGGAGGGCATGTCTTTTTAGCCTTGCTTCTCCAGTGCTAAGCACCATGCTTGAAACAGTAGACAGGCAGCACCTGTTCTTTTGAAAAAAGGATAAGTAAGCAAAGCACCATCTCTGTGTGTGATGTTTCCTTCTGTACCTCCCAGTTAAGTCTCCTAAGTCCCAGGTCACAGTTCTCTATTTCCCGTGCAGCTTCTAAGACTAAACATCCATACCTGTTCCTTGGTCCTTTTATCTACATGGCTGTTCTCAACCATGGTCTCCACTTGATTCCTGACTCCAGGTATTCTAAAAGTTCCTTTGTAGATGTGCAGAGAAGACTTTCTTACAATAGTTATCCTTAGTATCTATTTTCACATCCTGCTTTATGAATGACATCTCATATCATCATTCGTATGACATATCTATCTGATGGACATTGGTCATATCAGCATCATCACATATTTGAAAACTGAAGCTCCAGGATTTTCAGTAATATATATGAAGTGATACAGGTATTAAATGGCAGAGTTTGGATTTAAATCCAGTCTCTCTGATGTTGAGTGTATACACACAGTGGAGCTCTACTCAGTCACAAAGAAGAATGAAATTGTGGCCATTGCTGGTAAATGGATGAAATGGAGAACAGCATGCTAAGTGAAATAAGATAGACTCAGAAAGTCAAGGGTCAAATGTTTACTCTCATATGTGAAAACTAGAAAGAAAAAAGACAAAATAAAAGTGGGGATTTCATGAAAATAGAAGGGAGAACCAGAGAGTAGAAGCAGAGGACCAATGGCGAGCAAGGAGCAGAGACAAAGGGGAAGAACTGGGGTAAAATGTTGACCAAATTGTGTCCTGTGCATGTATGGATGCCCCACATTTCATTCCAAGTTTATATATAACTATAATGCTCCAATTTAAAATAAAAAAATAAATAGAAGGAAGGCCAATAGAGTTGAAGAAGATGACCTGGGGAGAGAGGACAGGAGAGAAGGGGATCAAAATGTTTTATGATTTAGGAATATGTGAAAGTGAACTCCACTCTTACATATAACTACAATGCACTAAAAATAAAAAAGTATATAATGCCATGATATACCCACAACCCATATACCTTCGTGGGTGTTCATAGAATCTTCCCAGTCCATTTATGCAGTTATATACATAAACTTTAAAAAAAGTCATGTATGCCTGATGGTTTTGCCAATCCTATCTTCCTATTTTGAACAGAGATTTGAGTGTTATTGCTCTTTATTTTTATTTTTTCTTTGATATGGCCAAGCTCAACACTAGGATGCAGAAATGAAGGTTGAATGAAGAGATAGGCATTGGGCTGTGAGCTGTGTAAGATGGCAGACGATACCTGAAATCAATCATTTCCTCTGACGATGACAGACTAAGCCTCAACCATTTCAATTCTCATTGCTGAAGGAGTTTTCTTTTCCATGAGACCCCCCCCCCCCCCAGGGCACTTAATGTTGAAAAAAAAAAGATAAAAAATTAAAAATTAAAAAAAAATTTGTTTAGGCAAATGGCCTTCAAGATGGACCAAGTGTTTCTGTATTAATAGAAATTTCCCAACATCTTTACCCAGAGACTTATTCTACCACATGATTTTCTTTTCTGGTACCAAGGACTTGAATCCAGAGGTACTTAACCACATTCCCAGCCACCCCAAACCCAGCTTTTTTTCTTCTTTTTGGAGGACTGTCTTGCTAAGTTACTTAGGGCCTCACTAAGTTTCTGGGGCAGACTTTCAAATTGCGATCCTCATGCCTCAACCTCCTGAGTCACTGGGATTAAAACCACATGGTTTTAAGTAAGGATGCTCTTTCAGTGCCTGCATTAAATGACAGGGAGGTGTCATTAGAAGCCAACTCAATGAGAAGGTTAAGCCTATACAGTCTAAGCATATCAACTTTAACAATGGAACTTAATTCTGGATTTAAGTTGGACTGTCTGAAGCAGAAGTGGATAGTACGTCCCTTAGCCTGAGTTTCTCCTGATACCAGTACTGTCTCTTCTTTCAGCTTGGCTATATTGGAGGATCTAAATAACTGAGTGTTTGAGATTTAAAATTTCAGTCTACTACCTAGAATGCTAATTATCTTTTTTGTAAATTGAGGAATACAGATGCTTTGAAAATCAGGAGCAACCAGAAAGCTTGACTTTTATATTTCTATCACAGATTCTTCTTCTTGCTGCTACCAAATATGAGGGTAAAGACTTTTTAAAATATAGGGACTTCATTTTTTATGACTACCAGTCTAGCACATGTTTATAGAGAACTTGGCTTTGAATTCTGGTGCTGCCATGTCTTTAATATACAGTTTTGGACAATTTTCCTCATTTAACTTCAATTTATCTACCTCCAGAGTAAGGGCCATTGTTTCCTGCTCTATAGGTCTACTGTAAAGATAAAATGGAGAATGGTGGGGAGACATAGTATAATTCCAAATCTACCTGCTTGAAGGGACTGTCCTAAGAATAGGAACAATCCCAGGCCTGAAACTGTGGAAACCTCCAAGGCGGGAGGTTTCGTACCCTGAGTCAAACTCAGGGAATCAACTCTCAGGCGGGAAAGACAAAGTAGGATCCCAGCTCTGAAATCCATCCTGAATCATAAGATGCTGCTTTTACAAAGTACAAAAGTCACACCTTGTTCACTGATCGTGAGCAGAAATCTGGTGCAATGGAATTGCTTCCTAGTGTGGGAACCAAGTTCCAGTCCGGGTCCTCCACTGCCTTGAGAGATCACCAGCATGCCTTGAGGTGTAGGTTTTAACACGTAAAATGGGGGTAATGATACCTCTTCTGGCTGTAATACTGATAATAACAGTAGTTACACTTAATCATTTTGTGCAAAGGTTTTTTTCTTTTATGTCCCATCTCATTTACTTTGTCACATCAATAAACCAGGAAGATACTAATGATTTCCAATTTATAGAGGAGGAGACAGACTTTTTGTCCCCTGACACTCTATGATGTGTCCAATGTTACCTGCTGATAAATGGCAACCCTGTGATCATGGTGTCTGTCCACTCTACTTCAGTGCCAGGACCTACAAGTTACTGTACAATGCCAAGTTTGTCCTGCTCCCACAGAAATGCATGAAACCTCCTATCTTCACCATCCTAATGTCAAAGAGAATTATTACGATTGTTACTTATTAATATTATAGCCATAAAAGTCTGGGGAAAAAGTAATCAAAGATGCATGTGGTTAAAGATCTTTAATGATGGGCAAGTCAGCCTGACTCGACGTAGGCCTTTCGTTAAAAAACACTCAGGTGAATCTATGATGTCTCTAGTTGGGCTGACTTCCTGAGGGGCAGCACAGACTTTTGATTAAGAACAGAGGTTTCAGGGGAAGCTCTAAAAGCTGTGGACATTCTAGATGGTTGGAATGGGATTGCACATTCTGGGTTGCACTGTGGAAGTCACTGAACTGCTCAACTCAAAGCGAACTCTGTGGAGTAAGTGCTTGATGAAAAGACACCAAATACGCCGAGCACAAGGTGAGCTCCTCTGATTGCTGCTGCTGACCTGCAAATCGGGGTCCACATTCCTCATTTTAGCAGTGAGAAAAGAGATTTCCAGAGTGGATGAGCCTCTTATGTCACACAGCTTACAACGTATTAATCACAATAATAATGAGCATTTGCTAAGCTTTCAGTACACGCAGGGACCCTTCTAATTGGTGTGTTAATTCATCTGATTGTCTAGATGACCCTCTGATGTGAGTATTGGTAGCTTCGCCTCCCATGGATGAAGAAACAGAGGCACAGAGTGAACTGCCCAATTGGAAGGGGCAGAATCTAAATTGGCCTGATTCCCGGGCTATGCTCTTTCCATCATGTAAGGGCTTACTGTGGAGTTCTGGGCTCTTCTGCCAGGGGTAGTGAGAGGAGTGACAGGAGAATAATTTGGACAAGGTCAGTGACTCCCATACCATCCAGAAATTGAAAGTTTAACAGGCAAGGTCTGCAACTTTCCTCGATTTTTGTAGAATTAGAGATGATCCCTCCTGCGACAGTGCTAAGTGATGACTCTGAGGGTAAATGTGCTTTTTTGGCACAAATTGTCCTGTCCTAATAGTCTGGATTATAATTATAAAATAATGGGTTTCTGAAAGGCTGCAAGCCGTTCTGGGAATGACAATAAGGGTTTAGAAACAACATGGTGTTTATGGGAGAAGTGTTTTGTAGAAAATTAAACCCACTTTTAGGAGAAAGAATCGTGTTGTTGGCTCCTAAGAAATCATCTCACCATGTAATTAAATCAAAACCAGTCAGTGGCCAATCTGAGGTCTTGTCTCACACAAACATGCCATTCCCCTGAGCGAAGCAAGACAGGACTGACCTGAAGTAACCCAGCCCCGCTCCTACCCATGGACTGCCCAACCCTCATCTGTCTTCCCCAAGGCCAGGGTGTGGGATTCTATTGCATGACCCATCTCCTTCCTGGGACTCTGCCTTCTCAGTAGACTGTCCCTTGGAGGTCTGCCCACCTCCGCAGAAAAGAATGAACACTTTCTGTGTCGGGGATTTCTGGGGAGATACCATAGAGCCACCAGTAAGAAAAAAATAAAACAAAAATTTGAGACGCTGTCTCTGACTTCATTTCTGACAAGGGTAATGAAGTTCCTCCTTTGCAACAGAAAAGTCTTTTCTGTTGCAAGATCCTGGAGGTAGACGAAGCTACTTAATCTTAGTTGTTTTCTTGTGTCCCTCAGTCACTCGTTCTATCTGTTCTGCATTCTTCTGTGTTTGTATTCTGTTCACCAAGGACTTCAGGCAGCATACAACCCAGATCCTTCCAATAGAACTGTTAAAAATGGAAATAGGGCAAGATGATAGGGTTTACCAGGCTGCAAACTCTGACTTCTTATTAATTGATTTTTATTGGCACATTATAATTATATGTAACTGTGGAACATATGTACACAGGCACCTAACATAATGTGACCAATCTCATGCCTCAGTTCCTTCATTTTCCCTCCCCTCCTCCCTCCCCCTGGTCCCCTTCCCCTTCTTTGCTAGTCTGCCTTCTATCTTCATGAGATCCTTCCACCCTTTTTTCCTTTTACCTCTCCAATATCAATATATGAGAGAAAACATTCAACTCTCGTTTTCCAAAAACTCTGACTTTTAATATTTTTATTTTTCATTTTTGATGTTTCTGCTGCTGCATTTTAGTTATACATAATATTGGGGTTCGTTTTGACATAATCATACATGCACAGACTATAATTTGTTCCACTTCAGTCCCCAGTACATCCCTTTTCCTGCTCCTTTTCCCATCCACTCTTCTCCTTCTTGTGCTTCACTGGTCTTCCTCCTAATCTCATTATAGATTTTTTTTTAAATTAGTGCTTATACAAAGGCACTTTCTTTCTTATGTGGAAGGTAGACCAAAATAAGGGGAAAAAATGGGGGGAATCGCATGAAAAATAGAAGGGAGATCAGTGGAGCTAAGGAAAATTGTGACTTTTAAACTAAAACTTGGCTTAAGAATCACTCAAAAATTCTGCTTCTATGTATTGGTCAGTCATCTACCTACCTACCAATCTATCTTTATGGTATTTATAGCTAGACATGTTGATTCAGAATCAGAGTTTAGGATCAAGAATTCTGTATTTTAAAAATATTCTTCAATTAATTTTCAAGCAAAGAGACTGTTTTAATAGAAAATGTGATGTACAAAGCTGCTCCCCCGGCCCATTCTGTTGCAGTCATTTTCACCGCCTCCCAACCACTTGTCAATCTGTGAACATCCTAGCTAGCTATTGGTTCATCAGTCAGCTTGCAAGTATCCTTCTCTGATATTGGTCCCGTTAGCCCGGCGGAATTCAACCGCCATCTTTTCTCTCTCTTGCTTCTCTCTCCTACACACTTGCTTTTCCTCCTCCTAGCTTTCCACTCTCTCTAGTGCACACCCTTTCTCTTTCCTTTCTCTTTTCCTCTCATTTTCTCTCTTACCCTGCAGGGAGACACTCTGCTTAATAAACTCCCTTATGTGATTTCCCATATCCTACGTGGTTTCATGGGATTTTCCTTACAGAAAATGTAGCATAACACAGCATGTTTTAATTGTGGGTTTTGTCCTTGGGACTTACTACTATGATTCACGGCAAGGTAAGGTCAACAGTATGGAATATGTCATCATCCTTCTTAAAGGAAAGCAGGCATCTCAAATCAGATAATTTCTTTTTCTTTTACAGTGACCAGTTGATTCTCCCCAATTCCACCAGATCAGACTCATTGGGAAGAGTCTGATCTGTGTGATCTGAGTTTACTACCTTTATACAGATGTTATAAGTTGCAATTGTTTAGTTTTCCAAGCTTCTACTTAGTAGATTGCCAATTTCTCATCAAGCCCTGAGTAGCAGAGACCTAGCAAAATCTGTACCATAGGAGCATCAAAGACTTCCCTGAATGTTCTGAGGCATCTGCTACCAATTTTATTTTTCTAATTTTTCAATCCAAAGTAAATAACTTAGCTCCAACTTTCGAACCAAGTATTCAGTTTGTCATTGACTATAAAGATTCAGAAAAATGACTTTGGGAAGTGCTGGGATCTCCTGAGCAAAGTCTTGCAGCACAATCCTCAGGCTTCCTGGGAACCCATTTTATTATTGTTGGAGGAGGTGATGCAGTGAACAGACAAAATTCTGTAGTTTTGGCCTTTAAGTGTGATCCCCCAAGTATTCTGGAGGAGTCTATGGCTCCCCAGTGGGAAACACCTGCTGGAGAGACTTCCCACTTGCAAAGAGCACTTTTGAAATTGGCGACAGGATTAGCTTGCTGGCTAAGCGCTGTGTTCAGCTCACTGCTGGGTCCTGCTGAGTTTTTTCTGCACATCTTCTTTGACTGCTGGTTGCAGTCTCAGTTTCTTGTCAAGGCCTGAGAGCCCAGCAGCCCCAAGTGCAGGAAACATCTATGCCAGTTACTGGAATATTAACTGCTGAGATCAGGGGAGTCAGCAGAGGTCTTGGAAGTTGTGGAACTCTGTGTTCAGGTTTGTCATTGGGAGCCCCTTTCTGGGATCATTTATCTCACCTGTACAATGGGATTCTGAAGTGAGATTGCTGTTTCCCTGAGTGTGTTACGTTGGTAGATGATAGGATTTTGTGTGGTTGAGGGATTATTATCTTTAATTGTTATATGATTATTTTCAGTTCTTTTTATTTATGGTAAGTTTTATAAATTGTTAATAATCAGTGACCTTTTTAAAATATATTTAAATTTACAACATGAACCTATTAAAGGAAAAAAAAAAATCCCAGAGAACAAAATGAATTATATCAGAGATGGGTGGATGTTGATAAAAATTGAGGATGCCATGAGAAAGATTGCCAAACACAAAACAATAAACTGGATGACCTCTGAGAATCAGGTCACCTCCTTGACATTCTAGTACATTCACCTCTCCAGGACTGCTTCCTTAGCTATCAAATGCAAAGGTTAGAGTAACTGTCCTTCCCAGGACTTCTGCTCTATGATTAGGCGAGTAGCCCCATCATGCAGATACTCCAGGTCTTTAACACAGGGTCTGGTATTTTAAATGCATGATACTATGTGACTATACCAGACTCCTTAATGGGGTGGTAGTTTACTGATCTATTAATAGTTTTCCCCCCTTTCCCCAATTTATAGAAGGGATTCATCTGACAATTCAGTGGAGTGTTTGGGGAATTGGCCAGGGAAAGACCATGGAAGCAGAGGCCAAGTCGATCTGAGGGTAAATTGCTGCCACCCCTGAGGTGTATAAGAAGGCAAGTCCCTGGATCTCCTTGTCTCATAGCCTGTTTTTTTGTCTATGGGATGAGAGCATTGATGAGCCTCTTCTCTGACAGCCTTGAGAGTCCAATAGGATGCAGGATTCAAGAAATTTAGGGGGTGCTATAAAAATACAAGGGATTATTAAGTGATGGAATTGAAAAGCCCCCAGGGAAGAGGTCCTCTTTTGCCCAAGTGTGTAATCCCTAGGATTCCTTCCGTCTTGCATATGTATTTAAAAAGCTTTTAAATGAATTTACATGTCATCTTTAAAAGATTCTCCTATAGTTTAGCAATTTGTATACTTGGCCACTTTGAATGATCTTAAGGAGAAAAATGCAGCTTGTCTAAATCCAAGCATTTTTTGGACTAATGCTCGCAATTATCCTTCTTCTTCCCCACGCTTGACATTTAAAGTGATAACTTGCAGGTTCCTCCACTGCTAGCTATGCAGGCGCCACCTGACCCCTCGTGCCTCTCACCATCTGTGAATTCTTGTCAACTGAGAGTAAACTCTGCATAAATTTCACAATTGGAGATTGGTAATAGCAGAGACCTCTAGCTCCTCCTTCCTTCCTGCTTTCTTTCTTTTTTTTTTTTAAATGCCATCCATGATTGTCCCTCCTATCACTAAAGGGCTGCTATCATCCCTCATCCATATGCCACTGCAAACAGCCACCGAGGGTGCACTGGAGGGCCAGGCTGCCAGAAGTCACAGGCAGTTCCCGTCTCAAGCAGCAGGGTCAAGCCGCTCCCTTCCTGAGCTCTGGCATCTGCCTCTAAATAACTCTTCCTTCTTCACCTGCTCAATTCGCTGTCTCAGCTCCTCCCCCTGCGCTGGCTCCCACACAGTCCTGAAGAAAGCTCTTCCAAATCTCTGCAACTCCATTCTGTCACCCTTCTAACATGTCTGCACGTTGCCAGAGTCTTTCTTTCTCTACCCTTTCTTCCTTGGGCACTGAGTTGGTTCTTGACTACTAACTTTTGTCTCTTTATCTGCTTTGAACTGTCAAGATTCCAACTTCCTTATGTTGGGGGTGTTTATTCTCTCCGTGTTTTTCCTTCCCTTCTTATCCGTGAAACCCATTAAGGGCTTCTGCACCTGACAAGGAACGTGCCTTCCTTCTGAAGTACTGGGGTGAGCGCCCGCTTCCAGAATCAGAGGGATCTGCATTCTGATTCTAGGTAGTGCAGTATGTGTCTCATTTGACTCAGCTGTAAAATGGGGGTGATAACGTCGACCTCTCAGATTTGTTGGCAGTTCAGTTCAATAAAATTCTCTTTCTCTTTTCTCTTAGAAAGTTGTCTTCATTTCGTTCAACCTGCCATCAACATCTACGGAAAAACTGCTCTGTTGCTAGCACATTGCAAGGTACATGAAGTGACAGAGACAAATGACAAAACATGCCCTTGAAGTTGTTGTGAAGTTCAGATTCATGCTGGCAGACAGACAGGATGGTGCACGTGTGCACTCACACACACATATACACACACACACACACACACACACACACACATACATATCAAGTCAACATGTATGGTGGGGAGCAAACCGAGAAGGCTCTGCAGAGGAGGAGCTGTTGAGCTGGGAATTGTGAAAGGAGAGCTTTGCAGCTGGACGGTGATGGAGGACGGGGAGAGGGTAGCCTTAGCCCTGAGAATAGCATGAATAAAAAGGAGAAATCTGGGAAATAGCAGTCTAAAGGCCTGACCATTACAGAGTACAGGAAAGGGACAGTATAGTTCATTGTGTAGATGTCAATACTTAACTGGCATCAGTTGACCCCAGCCAAGGCATTTATCACAACTTCATCTTAATTTGCTCATCTATCTGTTCAGGGCACTGCATTATGTGAGTACTTACACAAACAAAGTGATTAGTACAGTGCAAAGCACTAACAAATCACTCAAAAATACTATTTTTTTTTTTTTTTTATGGTACCAGTGATTGAACCCAGTGGTATTTAACCACCAAGCCACTTCCCCAGGCCTTTTCTATATTTTTATTTTGAGACAGGATCTCACTAAGTTGCTTAGGGCCTCGCTAAGTTGCTAAGGCTGGCCTTGAACTTATGATCCTATTCCCTCAGCCTCCCAAGGCATTGGGATTGCAGGCATGTGCCATCACACCTGGCAAAAATACTAATTTTTTGATGTCATTTTGTTATGAGATAAAGAAGATGCAACCAGAATGAAAGCCCAGGTAATTTCTTAGCACTCAGTCCACCATGTTTTGAGGCCTGGGGTTGAGGAGGCTCAAATTCTCATCCTGTTGTTGATGCCAACTTGCTGTGTGTCCTAGGGGAATTTATAACTCAGACTTGAAGTAATGTAACTTGCTGTTTGTTTTTCTTTAAATGCTTTCTGGGAATTGGGGTAACTCCACCCTTCAAGAACTAGGCACACATCCTGGAATGTTACAACATCAGGTTGGAGAACAGTGTTGTAAATCAAGCGCCTCATTGGCTGTAAAATCATTGTTAGTTGCATAAAAGAGTTATGAAATTCTCCTTCCCTATTTTTAGGCCAAAATATCAAAGATCCCATGACATGGCAGCTTTGTTTCCCCAGAGTAGACAGCCCAGTTGAACAGAACACACCTCCTGGACCTCGGCCATCACTGAACCAGCAAGCAGAGATTATTCCTTGAACACAAAGTGTTACATCGTTTGGGAAGAAGGAACAAAAAGAAAAGAACCCTGCCTCCCGTTCTTCTGGAGATGCCACATGATGTGTGGAAAAAATGAAAAACACCGGAAAATCGAGCCACATGAGGGGACGCACCCCTGTAATCCCAGCCGCTTGGGAGGCCGAGGCAGGAGGATGGCAAGTTTAAAGCCAACCTCAGCAACCTAGCAAGGCCCTAAGCAACTTAGTGAGGCCGTGTCTCAATTTGTTTTAAAAAAGGGCTGGGGATATGGCCCAGTGTTTAAGCGCCCCTGGGTTCAATTCTTAGTACCAAAACAAAGTAAACAAAAAAACCCAAACAAACAAAAACACTAGAAAATCAAGTATTGCAGGGCATTCTGTATGACAGACCAGATTGGTACCCCAGTCTCAGGCGCCTTCTGCCTCTCTCAATTAGCTTCCTATCTGCCTGGTGTCACAAAGGTGGTGAGAGGTGTGGCTTGGACTTGAGCCAGATCTGCCTGTTCCCACCTGGCAATGCTGACTGTGTTTGAAGGGGGCTCCAGGGTAGTAGTCATGGCGAAGACAGAAGCAGGAGTCAAGTGTGATTGATGTTGCTACTACTGATAATAATAATGGAAAAGCAGGGAGATGGAGGAAAGGGGAAGCAGGCCAGGATTCATCTGGAGTGTTCTACTCAAGCCTGTTCCATGTCTTGAGCTTCTGAAGTGTTTAGCACTTGTGGTCTGATGAACATAAGAATAGAGCCTCTATTGCCTGATGCCAAAGGCGGGGCTCTTACATCCTATCCTGAAGTGTCAGACCACACTAATTAAAAAAAAAAGAAATCCAGTAATGAGGTTTATTTCCTCAAGTGTCTCATGTTGTTGTTTTATTGTTTGGTAACGCTGTTGACAGACATATAGATAGAGGTGTCAGACGTGAGTTTAAATGAGTCTCCCAGTGCGTTAGAGTTGGCCCGTGGGTTTCACCTGTGACATGGAATAAGATTTGGAGTCTTCACTTTACATACATACTAGGCTTGGGTGTGAAACACGGGCCTGTCCAGAAAGCTGCTAAAGCTCGACCCTGCCCTTCGCCCATCAGGAATTTCTGGCTCACCTGAAGCAGAACACTTTTGTCCTGGGATAGGGATGCCACTCATCTGTTGGGAAAAGTTCCTTGCAGAGTTACTCCCTTTTCTTTTCTTCCTCTTTTTTTTTTTTTTTGGTACTGGGGATTGAACCAGGAGCTCTTAATCACTGAGCCGTATCCCCAGCCCAGGCCTTTATATTTATTTATTTTTAGAAGTTTGAGACAGGGTCTCACCAAGTCACTGAGGCTGGTTTTGAACTTGTGATCCTCCTGCTTCAGCTCCCCCGCACCCGAGTCCCTGGGATCGCAGGCGTGCTCTACCACGCCTGGCGATGGTTGCTCCCTTTTCTAGCCTGGCTGTTGCACCCTCAGTACAGAACGCTTGGCACACCCACATCCCTGCAGGCAGGAAATGCTACATGAATACACAGGCGTGTTCCTTCCTCTGGGAGCTCCATGAGGAAGCGTCCCCAGTACAGTGGGCTGCTCTAATATGACGTGTTTCCATGAAACAGGCTGCTGTGTAGCACACACTCAGCCAGGTGCTTGGCACGGGGGCCCCTCACCATTCCAAGGTGTAGTCAGTTGTAGTAAGTTGCCACAAGCAAGTGTTGAATGAGGCATTGGAAGCGATGGAAATGTCGTCCTGATAGCACGGACACTAGAGAGGCAACTGAGTCTCTACCTGGTAGCCTTCTTGACCCTCTAACCTGGATGGCAGAATAGGCACAATGCAGATCACTGGGCCTACTCATTTTAAAAGCTTGACTGTACTATCTGCCAGTCCCTGGGGAAAGCACAACAAGAGCCTAAATATAGCATGACCTCCCACCGTGTTTAGGAGGGTCAAGGTCATGCCAAGCAAACAGAAAAGTTCTACAAGGAGTATATCCCAAGAAGTATGTGCAAATATTCTGGACCGTCAGCAGGCAATTGTCAATCATCTACATCTGTGGAAAGTTTCCTCCATGCCCAGCAGTTTATAAAGTGTTTAATATGAGCTCATTTACTGCATTACACAGATGGGAAACCAAGGCATGGAGCAGCTAAGAATTTAGCCCTGGGTTGTTACAGATCCAGGGGTTGCAGATGCACAATTTGAATTAATCTGGAGCTGGACTTACACTCATAGTGTATCTCTGTTTGCTTTTAGGAATAGGTAATTATATACCATCATTTGATAAACATTTCTTGGGCGATTACCATGGCCCTGTTCCAGCTAGAGATGAAAAAGAGAAAAAGCTCTGAAACTGATGACTGAGTTAGAGAGACAGACATGTGAACACTTGACTACATTATACTGTGATATTAGCAAAATAAAGTTAGTGATTTAGGATTTAGTGAGAGATAGCCAGATAAGGTGGTGCATGCCTATAATTCCAATGACTTGGGAGGTTGAGGGACGAGGATCTCAGGTTACAGGCCAGGCTGGGTAACTTGGTGAGACCCTGTTTTATAAAATGAAAAATAAAAAGACTGGAGATATAGTAAGTTGTTTAGTGTTCCTGAGTTCAATACCCACTATCACATTAAAAAAAAAAAAAAAAAAACAAGTAAGGATTGATGACAGACAGACCTAACTCTCTTATCCTTCACTTACACGCTATGTGACCTAGGGAAGGTTACTTAAACCCTCTGTTCCTAAGTTGTATCATCTTGTCTGGTAAAATGAATTCATACAGATACTTGTCTCAGAGAATTATATTTGGATAAAACAAATATATTGAATAAAAACTAATTGGCACACTGTCACATAACTTGCAATACCCACATAGCACAGTTATTTTAATAATGAAAATATGGATGAGATAAAGAGGAAAAAATATCAGAACCATCAAGAGGCCAGATCCAAAAAGGCCTCCAGTGTCTCTTAAGGTGTTGGGAAATGGTGAAGCTCTTTGTGCTGGTGCTATAGTTTGGATGTTGAATGCCCCCTAAGGACCCACATTGTAAAGGTTAGTCCCCATGGTGGTACTATCAGAATGTGATGAATTTTTAGGTGGCGAGACCGAGTGTTAAGTAATCTAATAAGTCACTGGAGGTATACCCTTGAAAGAAATTGTCCGACCTTGGACTCTTCCTCTTCTCCTGTTTCCCAGCTCATGAGATGAACATTTTGTTCTGCCAAACCCTCCTACCATAATGCTCCGTGTTCAATGGAGGTTCCAAACCATCAGGTCATTTGCTTTTGGACATAAACTTTCAGAACTGTGGGATCCAAACAAACCTTTATTATTTATAAGGCAATTGCCTGAAGTATTTTTGTTAGAGTAATGGAAAGCTGACTAACACAGCTAGAAAGGGACAAAACAAAAAAAAAAAAAAAAAAATGAGTTTTATATGTGTCACTTAAGAGATGGTATGGTGGAAAGAGCAAAGTGGGGAAAGACTGGTGCCAAGGGACCAGTCAGTGGGATGCAGAGTGCATCCACAATTGCTCTGACTGTCACGGAGACTCCTGGTCCTGATACAGAAGGAATTCAAAGATCAAGAGTCAGAGAAACCTTAGCCTTGTTCAGCTCTGTCCATCGAGCATAGCAGGGGAACTTCAGGGCCAGAAACACAATCTGTTCTTTCTGGGAGGAGGTAGCAACAGGGATGTCTCCTGTGGCCTGACCCAACAACTTGGGCTCTACTCATTTATCTCAATAGTTCAAGCCCTAGATATATATAGAACTGTGGTGACAACCGACAGAAGGTAATTTAATTTGAGCAAAGGCCCCAAGTGGGAGAGACTTGGGGAATGCCTCACATGCACGACTTGGTTTTTTTAAAAATTATTTTTATATCCCCCAGCAAAGGCTTATCTTGTCACGTCTTTGGTTGCATTTGGCCAAACACCAGAGGGAAAAAAGACACAATCTAGGCCAGTAGTTACGAAAGAAACCATTTTTGGAAAAGAATAAAATAAAAATAAAAAACCTGCCTCTTCGTCCCCTGGAGGATGCAAAGAGGAAAGTGGGCTTATCAGTAATTCTCAAGTTCTGTTCTCTTCCTGTGAGCTGACAAGTCATTCTCTCCTGTATCCCCAGAACTCTCCCCAGAATATATTAGCCAGGGGGTTCCAGGACAGGCTGGCTTGGATTGCAATAAGGGCCAGTGCCCACTCCTCTCTGTGTTTCTGTGCCCCCATCTTTTATCCACATATTTTCTGTTTCTTCTGCAGGGACTGCTATGTAGACCTTTTTTTTTTTTCTTTTCCCCTGAGGTTTAATCATCTGCCTCAAAACTCCTGAGATACAGAGGCAGGCCCATCTGTGTCCAAATTCTGATTGTTCCTGTTTTCTGTGCAGGTGGCCTTGAGGAAGTCAAAGGATATTTCTTATACTCAGTTTGTTCTGGATTTATACATGCTATATCCCCTCTCAGTGACCAAATGCTCCCTGTTGCCCTCAGGGCCTTAAAATTCTGTTACCATGCCATGCCCACGGGCTCCTTCCTGTTTGCAAAGCCTTTGAAGCGGTGGCTCCAGTGTTGTCCCTTTATCCCATCTGCCATACCATGAGAGTCTGATCTACACCTAATTTCTGACCTTGTTCCCAACATTTCCAAATACCTGTCTCCTTAAAATCTTACAGCCCTTTGAGGTAGAGCAGACTTTCCCTTCTCCCAGGGACTTCTCTGACCAGAGCAGCAACCGATGTTTACCGGGACACTGAACTCCAGTAGGATTTCTGGCCTCTAAGGCTCCCTTGGATGTGTTCCAAGCACTTCCAGATTGCTAGGTGCTGTCCTGAATTATGGTCTACATGGACTCTGCTTGAACCTGAGAGTTGAGCTAACAGTGATGGATGGACATTATAGAAGGACAAGTGAATGTGGAATCTGCATAAACCAGCGATCTCATTGTTGCACGTGGCTGCAATGATGAGGTAGGACCAGTGGGTTACACTCTCCGAGTGCCTACCCCTGAGGAAAAACATGGCAAAGGAACTCAGTCTCTGTGCACCCAGGTCTGAGGAGAGGGTATTCGGGAGAGATGGAGCACTTGTCACATGGCAAGCTACTTCTGTCTCTATTGTGTATAACACTGTCTTTTTTATGCTTGCAGTTAAGCTGGCCATACATCTTAAAGGTCGAGCCTTGCCTAAGCAGTTACTAGCCTATTTGGCAGATTATCGGTCGATAACAGAAAGTAACAAGCAATTCTGTGAACCCAGGAGATGATAGACTCACAAACCACAGAAGAGCTATTTTACAGACCACAGAACATCCTGTTCACAGAGCACAGGATATGGGGCTTGGGGCCCTAGTCCCCGAGTGACCTGAAAGGCACTCACAGTGTTGGCCACCTTCAAGGGGACAGGGCAGAGCCCCCGAGTGGCCTGTTCTACCTGTCTCCCTCCTGACAGAATGCCCCACAGGCCTCCTTCCAGGGGACAGGTCCCACATGTCATGGGCACTGGATCTGACCAGAGTTGGAATGAACCTCCCTGCCAGGCACTGATGTCCCAAACTAACTTGGTTATCACTGATCCCAAAATCTGGCACAGGGTCTGGCTCAAAAGACACAACTGAGAGTTGGACTGGGCCTGCAGTTGGGTACAAAATAATCTGAGTTTGGGAAGGTACAGAATTGAAATTTAATTTGGTAGTCACCCAACTTTGGAGGTGGTCACCAAAATCTCAAGGAAAGAGTTGCTTTGGAAAAGATAAAGATTCATGGACCCCCAACCTATAGGAACTGAATAAAACTTTCCTGAGAACAGGAAGTACCTATTTTTTTGAAGTTCCCCAGTGACTTGATAATTAAGCAGATTTGAGAAGAACCCATCCACCTTATTCCTTGGGAAGGAAACCAAGATCTCCATACTGCTTTGGCAGCCTGCTTCTGTTCTAAAAGGAGAGATCATATATGTGAGAGTCAAATGATTCAGCATTTGCAGGGTTCATTCTAGCTGTTACCCTTGAATAATCAGAAAAGAGGGCATTACTTCCTCTAATGCCTTCCCTTCTCTGTTCATGCACATCCTGCAGACCCAGCTCCTAGCTAGGTATAGTTATAGCAGCTGGTATGCACTGAATAATCTCTGTTTCCCAGGTACTGCGCACACCGCTCAACCTGCATTGTTTCCCAGAATCCCCTAAATTCCTCTGAGAAACTTTGCTATGATTCTCTTTTTACAGATGAAATTGCAACAGAGAAGTTAATTAACTGAACTAAGTTCCTTGTAAGGGGTAAAGCTAGAATCTAAACCCTGCTGTACTTGTTCCAGAACCTGTTCTCACAAATTCCAAATTTTGACTTAAGTGGCTGAGTATTTGCTGTTGTTTGTTGTCACGTTTGGACACGTAGCTTCATAGGTCATACACAGCCATTTTCCAACATCTTGCTTTTCTCTAAGACAGTTCTAAATAAATCATTTGTATTGTTACAAGAAAGTGTTTCTACAACTATAACTCTGTGTGCTTTTCTTGTGGGGAAAGTTAAATTCATTTTAAAAAAACATGGTGTTTGCCCTTTTTCATTATATTACTGAGATCAGACATTTTCTACCCAGATGGGGTACCTCTACTGAGTGTTTAACCATCACCTATCCTGGGATGAGATAGGGGCAGTAGAAAACTACTGTAGTAGAAAACTACAAACAGCATTTGCTGAGTTCTGTGGTGTGGATATTTCCGACGTGGTTAATTTCAAAGTTCCAGCATGATGTCAATGAAGGTGGAATTGGCAAAAGATGCTTACAATCAACTCTCAGTAGCCAAATGATCAGAAATTATAGCATCTTTTCTTCAGTCTTCTGAAACCTCTATTCTTGCTCACAGAAATCACATCAATTTTCCTGGTCCAATTTCTGCTTACATGTAATCACTAACACCAACGTTCAGAGAGTGATCTCTACTCCAGAGGCAATGACGTGAGAGAGTTTAACATTACCTCCTGTTGCACCCTAACATCAGAGAGTATGGTAAACAGAATTTCCAAACTCCTGTTGCTCCTCTCCCGTGACTAGCGTATAGCTCATCTATGTTGGGAGAGGCAGGTTGAAATCAGGGTCAGCACGGGCTCTGGACTTAGGCACATGTCCATCCTTGTCTAAGCCCCAGTTCTATTAGAGGTGGGACTTTAATAAAGACACATTCCCTTCCCATGGATCTGGAATAATGTCTAAACATGCTGACCACACAGGAGAGTTAGGAGAATTGAATAATAGACCATAGGTAAAATATGGCATGTTCCAGATGTTCCGCAACTGTAGCCATCAACCCCAAATTCCTTCACGAATCATTTACGTTTTCTCCATTCACAGTCCTTCTTCCATATAAAAGTTGTCTCCACCTGCTGTTCGCTCAGAGACCCCATCCTTCTTTTCCTGCTTGTGTTGGATGCTCCCGACTCTGTGATTTCTCTGTGTTCCTGCGATTCTATTTTCATCCTTCAAGGCTTCCTTTCTAAGCCTGTTGGCTTTTCTTCTCTGTGCTCCTGGGTTTTTTTCTCAGGCTGTAACTTCCTCAGTCATGCATTTCTCCTTCTTCTGGGACGTGCGCTCCATCACCAGTGGGACGTTTAGTCTCAACTCTTTGCTTTTCCCTCCATTAATTTCCTGCAATACCCCTCCCCACTTCTCCTCTGTGGGTTTCAGACAAAGCTCTCTTCACTGATGTGTGTTCTGTTTGCTTCTCTATACAAGAACAGCCTTTGCTGCCTTCTTTATTTCTAGCATCTTGTACACCCCTTGCTTCTGCATACCATCTCCTCCTCTCTCGGGCTTGCTCTGCCTCAACCTGAAATCCACTACCTTTATTTTCCCATGTCAATCCCAAAGGACTGCTGTATCCTTTTCCATCAGCCCATTATTTTTCTTTCCCTTTCATTTTCCCCTGAAACTCCTCTGGCTGAGCACATTTTCCCTTTCATGATGCAAAAGACTCAGAGGCAATTTGTATTGATATATCTATTCACTCCATAAGGGCAACATTCTTTTGCGAGGCTGCAGAACTCACTTCTTGTTCACTAACTTATGGAAAAACAAAAACAAAACAAAGAAAAACATTTCTGTCTCTATCCGAAGTCTTTTTCACGAGTTCCTGTACAGAAAGAGAGTGTGGGGCAGTGGAAAGTGCATGGCCCTGGATCTAGTTTCAGATCATCAGTCACAGCCCTGTGATTTGGGGGCAAGGGAATTAGCCCTGAAGCCTCATTCTCTCCATCAGTAAAATTAGAGGCAGCACAATGGAGTCTGAGAACGGGGCTTCAGGATGGACAGAGTTCAATTACTAGCTCATCTTACTAGCTGTGCAAACCCACTTGCCTCTCAATAACAAGAGCTTATTCTTTTAAATAACCAGGTAATCTCACAGCTGAAGGGAGGATTTGGTGAGATGGCATGTGTACAATACCTAACCGGTGGCCTCACCCATCACAAGCACACACAGCTGGGATTTATTATTGGATTTTCCTACCTTTCTGAGAAGTGACATGAGCCCTGACACATGTCACTTTGCTCATGCTATTCTCTCTACCTCCTCAAGGGACTTCCCTGACTCACTCTTGGCGTCTTTGGTAAAGCCTTCTCCAATCACCCCATTGCTCCAAACAGCACTGCTACTTCCCCACTGTCTGTCCTCTGTGACTTTGCCTGGGTTCTCTTCAGAGGTCTAGTCTCCTTATTTTGTAGATATGTGTATTTAACACTATATTTCTTGGACATCAGTCTAATCTTTGAACTTGTAGAAAAGTAGATTTATCTCTTTTTTTCTCCTCAATTTCTCATCAATAGACACAATACCCAACAAAAAATAGATGCTCAATATATATTTGCTACTATATGGAAGAGGTGATGAGAATAATGGTAGTTGGTCATTCTACATTTGTAATGAGTAAATTAATGGGGAAAGAAACCAATTCCTATAATCAAACTATAAGGCAAGGGCATAAGCACAGGACATCAGCCAGAAACCCACAGAGTAGGACCCGACTGGGGCCCCAGAGTGGGCCCCACATCCTGAGGGACTTACTATAGAGGCCCAGGGCTATTGATTGGGACCTATCACATATCTGCGCATGGGACACCAGACTTATTCCCAAGTGTGAGTACAGGGTTAAATGGCTCTAGCCTGGAATATGAAAGCAAGTACAGAAAGGCAGACAAGTCAGCAGAGTAATCTAGTTTATTTGGCTCTCTCAAGCAGTAATTCCTGGACAATTGGAGTCTTGACACTGTATCATCTTTCATTTTATTTCCTTATACTTCTACTTATTTTTTCATACTTATGAAAATGACACTGGGGAAAAAATAAAGTATAATGGGATTTTTTGAAAGTGAACATAAAATTGCAAGGCCTCTCCATTCCCGGTTCTTTGCTGACACTTCTGCAGATAAGACCGACAGCGTCTGACTAAGATGTATCAGGCTTTTATCACATGGGTTGTCTTGTTTCTAAGAACATAATTTAATCTAAGAAACAGAATGGTTCAACTATTCATTGAATAAGCATTTATTGAATGCCAAGTATGTACTAGGTACTATGTGACATATTGAGAATAATAAAAAGTGATGGCTTGAGAGACAGTCCTGAAAGAGAAGTCAAGGGCTTGGATTTCTTTCTGTTCTGTGGCTCTATCATTTATTAGCTCTGTAGTAAGTCATGTGGACCCCTTGAGTCTCCGTTTTTGCATACAAGAAATCAATATGATAAGAGTTGCCTTCTCTCTGTCTCACAGCATGGTTTTAAAGGTTAAGAGAAATAATGTATTAAAGAACTTTGAAAACAGAAGAGTGTTACAAAATTACAAAGAATGACACGAAGGGCTTCAGTTTATTTTCCCATCACTTACCATGGGCTGCATTTTGAGGAAATTGGTATAAATCAAATGTGAGATTCAAGAACGAAGCTGGTAAAAGGAGCCCTAAGATGATCCTCCAAATTCTGACTCTGGTACAACGCAGTTCACCCCTCTTTCGTTCTCAATTTCCCTCATCTTAAAAAATGAAGGGCTGGGGGGTGGCTCAGTGGTAGAGCACTTGCCTAGCAGGTGGGAGGCACTGGGTTTGATTCTCAGCAACTAAAATAATTTTCTTAAAAATAAAGTGGTTGGAGCAAATGAGCTTTGAATTTCCCGCCAGCTTCTATTGTGTTCTGTGATTTCATGACAATGACTACCATTTGTCTGAACTTACTAGTAAGTTATGTTTCTAACTCTGCTCACCAAAAGTCAACCTGGTGGCTGGGTTCCTGGGTCACATTAAGAATTCTGGAGCCCTAAGCACATTTTACTTCCTGGGTTTCTGCCTCCATTAAAATACAAACAAAACTATATTTTATTACTGCATTGGTATAAAGGGGAATATAATGCAGTATCAACTATTTTTTTCTTTTGACATGAAGAAACATTAAAACTTGTGGTTCTATGAAAGCATTGTGGACCACAGGCACTATACCTCCTGTAACTGATGGATAAGGTGGCTTGCTGGCATGTCCAAAAAGTGGTGGTAAGTTTTGCTCACAGAACATGTGGACTGCCAGTCACTGAAACTTGACTTTCTGCTGGAGCAGGGTTTCTCAGACTCAGCGCTATTGGTATTTGAATAAGTCTTGGCTCACCTGTTCACTGTAGAGAATCTCTGGACTCTATTCACAAGGGACTAGTGGCACACCTGTCCCAGTCATAACAACCAAAAATGTCCCAGACATTGTCAAGTGTCCCCTGGAAAATATAAATCATCACCAATTGAGAACTGCTATTCTAGAATATTCTTTCTATATGTTGTTCTACTTCTAACGGTTCATGGTCTTTTAATAGCACATATCACTCTGGGTGAAAACTAGAGTCCTTATGTGGAACTATAAGACTCCTCCTACCTCTCCCAACTTCAATTCTCACTCTTCTTCCTATTACCAATGTGGTCCAACCTCAGTGTCGCCCTGGCTCTGTCCTGGACATGATGAACACATTATGGCCCATTGGGAACTTGGAAATATTCCTCCACTCTGTGCAACATGCTTTGCTCAGCTAATACACTTGTTACCTCTCTTACCTTCTTTGTTTTCTTTGTTTGAATTGCATCACCTTAATGAGGCCTACCCTAACCATCCTTTATAAAACCTGCCACTTCTCTCCCCACTTCTCTCTCGCCTTCTGTGTATCTGTCTCTTATCTCTCTTTCTCTCTCCACAGGTATTCTATAGATTTTCAACTGTGAAATTTTCCCATAGATTATAATAAGTGCATATAATTTAAACTATTTAATTATTTTCTTGCCTTTCTTCCCCTGTTAGAATATAAACTCCATGAGGACAGGGATCCTTATGTTTTCTGTTTTGTTCATGACTATATCCCAACTGCCCTGTAGTAGGTGTTCAGTAAATATGCATTGGATTGAGTTGACCAGAAATGAATCAGAGCTGCCCTTTCTGTGTTTGAACATGCTAGTGAGGGACTTCTTCCTTCTTTTGACCCCAAATTTGCATCTGTGCCTCCCTTGCTGTGTAACCATCCCTTTTACAGGAGAGTTCCATGGGTTTTTTTGTTTTGTTTTGTTTTGTTTTTTGTCTCTTCCTCACTCTGCCTGACCATATTTCAGTTTGTACCCCCATCTGTTTCCCCTTTGTCCCTGGACTGCCTGGAGCAGCAGAAGGGAGACCGGAATACCCAAGATTTTAAACAGCTGACTTCTCACTTCTTAGAGCTGTTCTATCTGCAAAAATGAAGGATTCAAAAGAGACTTGAAAAAGCCAGACCTTGCAGTCCCTGTGAGCACAAAGAGTGACCAAGAGAACAGAGGAGGCCCTTTCAAATCTTTATGTAGGGAATTATCTACCACCAGAGCTGCTGAATAGAAAGGCCAGGAGATGGGATCATGATGTTCTCCTCTCCAAGCCGCCTGGGAGAGGCAGCCAAGGTATCTTGCAACCAGTGCTGGCGAGTGGGGACACCAGGAGCCCCTGTCTTGCCTGAGAGGCAGCCCTCGCTGACCTAGTTTCAGCCCAACATTGCCTGACACAGCACTGCAATCCGCAACTTTAATAACTTGGTGACATACAAAGCAGTTTTGATGCAAAGTGGAGCTGACAGAGCAGCAGAGGAAAGGCTCTGCTTCTCACTGAGCTGTGTGGGGAATCCACTCAAGGTGACTGCAACCTTCGCAGCCTGCCGACAGGCTCAGCCTGCTCTTGCAAACAGGGAAGGCTGGCTTGTTTGCTCGGAGGGCAGACAGAGGGGCAGCCGACGGGTGAGTGGGACCTGCCTGGAAGGCCCCGTTGATGCAGCACGTCTCTTCTGCTTTGATACTGTGTCTCTAAGACCCCTGCTCTCCGTCACCCCTGCTGCCTCTGCCTTTCTTCATGACTCCATCACTTGGCTATTGTAACAGCTGCAAAATGTGTTTGGGACTCGTCCCGCTTATTCCATTGTATTCAGAGTCAATAGAGTGATCCTCAAAACACGGTATCAATGATCATGTCATTTTCTACATCAAACCCTTCCATGCCTTTCATTCCTGCAGAAAAACTGCAAAAGCAAAACAACTGATACCTGTGCTCAGTCTGTAAGCTACGTTTTTAGCTTCTTTCACTTGATCCTGAACATTCCTTATCACCTCTGGCAATCACCACCTCAAGCTCCAGTTTCCTCTTTGCCATATTTTAAACATACACCGTGCCTTTCATTCCCTCACGTCCTGGGGTGCCCGCTCACGCAGTGCTCACTTGGATGCCTCCTGGGCTGCAGGACTCACTCTCACACAGCAGCCTTTTCTAATACTGAGCAGCTATAAAGCTCTGCATGTCTTTGCTTAGGAAACACAACACTGCTGCATAACTTTTATTTGTTGCCCCTGCCCTGCAGGAAATGTTCTGTCCCAAGACTCTTCTCAGAAGTGATTTTAGGGAAACACATTTTTAAAACATCTTATCTGAGCCAGAAGTTATAGGGTCCCATATTCTTTTTTTTTCATATGGTATGTTTTCTCCTATCCCAGCCCCTTCTCTCCTCTTTCTGCACCTGCTAAATACATGCAGACTCCTCTAAGAGTCAACAGGGGGAGTTATACAATGTGCATTTAAAGATAATCATAATAATTAGAAACAATAATAATAACATTTAGCAACTGTTCTTGGCATATGGAAATGGGTGTTTTGACCTGGGTTGTGTGATTTGAATTATTTATTCTAGTATTCATTCATTAGCAATGAGGATACACAAAGTAAAGTGAGGCCCCCGCCTGTCTATGTTTCAGGGTCTGGAGGGGGGTGTATAGTCCCCGAAGTGGGTATTACAGCTCAGTGTGGTAGAAGTATGTGGGCTACTGGCGCAATGAAGAGGTGTCCCTAAACCAGTATGGGGAGACAGGAGAAACCCAAAAGAGTGCAGAAAGTCCTGCAGAGGAACTGCCGTTCACAGGAAGATTTGGCACCTAATAGGAGATAAACTAGAAGAAGGGAGTGAGCAGGACACTGCAGGTGACAGACAGAGCAAGAGCGAAAGAACAGAGACGAGACAGAATATTTACTCAGAGGCTGCAGAGGTTTTAATGAATTCTTATCAGGGTGATGTGTATTAGGAGGTCAATTCTTGTGTCCAGACTAAAGTTCAAATGGAGTTCTAGAAGGGAGAGATTACTGGGGCTTGAAATTGTCAGGACAACCTCACTGGAGGGAGAGGGTACCAAAGTGGGCCCCAAAGGAAGAACACACTATAGATAGTAGAGAGGACAGATAGATATCTATATGCAAATATGTCCGCACACATACATCTGCTTCATATGCATTTAAACCTTAGATTGACTTTCACTTGCCTTCCACTTTGGTTTCCATGGTAACCCTGGCCACTTACTTTTCTTTTAACCTCCTTTTCATTGTTTCAGGATAAGGTGGGCTCCATGAGGGTTAACCAGTCAGGGAAAGACGACAGATTTTAAAGCAATTATTTGGATTTTTTTCTTTTAAAGAAAATCGCCAACTTTGCAATTTAATGCAAACTGTCTCTGGTATATTTGCCCTGAAGGATGCTGTAGGGAGAAACAGGAGCCAGAATCCTTCTAGTCCCCTCCTCCCTGACTTCTATTATTACCGTGCACTTACTGCTAATACAGCATCTAAACTTGCAATCTCGGTAACTATGGCAATAAAATGGGTGAGATTCCCTTCCATTATGACTTGAATTGTTAGGACTTTGCAAACAGCACGTGCGTTTGCACAGGGGAGGAGGAAGACGCACTCTGGGGAAAAATAGTGATTTCAGCTCCCTGTGGGGAGTTGGACATGGTTGTCTATCATTCCACATCCACATGGAGAATCATCGCTGTCCCTGTGTCAAAGGATGAAGACAGGTACTCTGTGGGTGCAGTGTACATCCAGAGCTAGCAGAACTCCTTTGCACAGTCAGTAAGGCCAGGAGGCCAGGGCTGCACTGAGCTTAAAAGAGATAGCAGGTGGGAGGCAAGAGAGGAGGATCTAATCCAGGGGCCAGTAAACTTTCTTTATAAAGGGACAAACTAAACATGGAAAGTTTTGAGGGTCACGCGGTCTCTGTCACCACTACTTGCCCTGTTGCCACACAAAAGTAGTCACAGACATAATGTAAATAATTGGGCAGGTCGTGCCCCAGTAAAATTTTATTTATGGATGCTAATATCTGAATTTAGAATATGCTTCACACGCCGTATTTTTTCCAGCCATTTAAAAATGTAAAACATATGCTTAGTTCAAGGATTGTATAAAAACAGGTGGTAAGCTGGATTGACCCATAGACTATAATTTGGAATTTCTTGTTCCTCTATGCCATCAATTGCACATACCACACAGGTAGGTTTCTCTATGAATTTATTACCTATTAATTAATCATTAGTACTACATTTGTTGTATTAGTGGCATTAGATACTGCTGTCATTATTGGCTATAAATTTTATTATTGACTCTATCAAGAATTATCCTAAGTTCTATGTATATCATCATATTTAGTCATTACCAAAACTCACTTTGTAGATGAGAAAAACAAAACTCAAAGATTGAGATGCACAGGCTGACATTTACAGATGCATTACGGCTTTTCTTCTCACTGATCAGCCAGCCTCAGACCCAGGAGTCTCAGCAACCACAGGCTGTGAGGACTTACTCTCAGAGGTCCAAGTCATCAAACGGAACAGTTCCACCTGTGGGAACAGAGCCCAGGTCTTTCAAGAACTTTCCTATTGCATTGAGTGCAATGAGCTGGAGTCCAGGAGAATTCAGTGGGAGCAGATTTATAATACCCTAGCTCCTGAGCCTCCTGGCAACCCCTGATGGTCTAAGTCCCTGATTTGTCTTTTGCCTTGGACTAAGTGACATTATAGTCATATTCACCATCTCCCGACACTGGCTGTGTGTCTGAAAGAGCCCTTAACATTCTCACCTGCCTCTGGTACCTTTGCAGCCTCTGCCTGCTCCTTTCGTTGCCATGTTGCCTTGATGCTGACAGCTGAGCCCCTTGGTGCTCAGACTTCCATCATTGGCCTGCTATTCTCAGTCCTCATGTCCCACCTCTATCCTCTTCAGTCCTTTTGAGGAGAGGCTCTGGGAACTTGGGATGCTTAGTCAGGAGAGAAGAATGTCCCAATGCTGGGGAAGAAGATAACTGTCTTCCAATCTCGGAGGAAGCAAGAGATGTTAATTATTCAGGACAGTCGCAGAGAGAAAAACTAGGAATCATGAACAGAATTTATAAAGTGGCTGATTTGTGTCTTACAGATATTATTCTAGGTCACTAAATATGCGTTCTGCTACAGGCAGCTGTGATGCTGTGGAGACAAGGTTAGATGGGGCAGACCCATCCTGGGACTTCAGTCTTTTCCCAGGACTTTAGTCTCTTCCATTTTAATAGTTGGGCCCAACTGTTCCGTTTCTCCCTTCTGCCTTGAGCAAAGTGTCTTTATGACTTTGTGAACTGTAAAATTTGACTGCAGTTGCTCTTGATCCTCTTGGCAGGTGATGTGACCTTGGAAAAGCCAGGTCCCTGTCTGTGCCTTATTTTCCCATCGGCGCCGCATGAATAATAATGCTCTCCCACTCCAAAGAGCGCCAATATCAGGCCTTCTTGCTCTGCTCCTGAGGAGCAGGCACATCTGGTTTTTGGATCCATTACTTTGCAAACTTTTATGAGATTTTTCCCCCTCTCAGTCCCTAGGAAATTACTGTGGTTCTTTCTTTGGAAAGAACATTAGCTGGGACCTGTGCTAAGCAAATGCATTCAGCTTCTCTCTATCTGATTTCTCTTTTTCTCATTTGTCAGCAAAGGAGAAACCTCCTAGCTATTAATCAAACTCCTGGCTGAGGATAGCTTTAATTGCAGAAACCATTGCTGGATGAGGAATGCTCAACTTTTCCAAAGAAAGCCGACTGCCTACCACAGAAGAGAAACAATTAATTACCTGCTTCTCCTGTCCCCAACAGAGATGCAGATGAACTAACAATATTGCTGCTGGCACCAAATTCTCCCTTCCCAAGGTAAAGCAGAGCTAATGCAAACTCAGACAACATTCATGAGGGTGGAATACCGATACAGTTCAGCTATCAGACACTGGTGAGAGCAAAAGTTTTGTATCTGTCTGGCATTTTTAAGATGGACACAGTCACACTTGAAACCTCATTAACAGAATGATTGGAATGTGTGTAAAATCATATTCTATGGGGAAAGATCTGGTATAAAAGAGATATTTGCAAGAAGAAAAATTGAAAGTAGAGGGCGCAATTTTTAAAAAGTCAATTAAAGAGATCAACATGTTTTGCATATCACAATTGACTGAAGTAGAATTGTGTGTGGAATATTACAATTTCACAATATCTTGGAGGTGGACTTATGGAAAGAGCTACTTGCTGAAATGGAGTTAGACTTATCTCTGTCAGTATGCAAGAACCATTGGTGATGTTATAAGTAAATCTTTGGATTGGAGGTGAGGTTTATTTAAATGATCTTGGATAGCTAACTTTCCTTTCTTAGGGTCTTTGCTTTCTAATGCCTTTGACTTACTTCAAAGGCAATATTGAAAAGTGGTGACAGAGGGAGAATTAAGTTTTAAGTTTAGAATTTGTTTGAAAAAAAAAGGGGGGGCATGTATTAGAGAGCTATGGAAGCTAACACTAGAATACTTTAGAAAAATTTTTGTTGTCACAGGAATGTGAAAAAAATGTATATATATGAACATATACATATACACATATGAACCGAGTGCTAGGGCTCTGTTTCTTTTTATTTGCATTCACAATATCTAGCAGATATCTGCACAGGGGAAGTATTAATGATGTGTTTGTAAGCCCTGAGTCAAATTAAAACTTGCATTCTGATGGGAGTCCTGGGAGGTGATGTTGTAAAGTTATAAAGAGAATGAGCCCAAATTAGACTGCCCTGGGTCTAGACCTTAGTTCCTTGATTTCTACATGAATGAACTTGAGCAGATGGCATAAACTCCCCATGCCTCAGTTTCCCCCAAACACTCTCCAGAACTCAATGAGGTCACAAATACAAAATACAGCAGAACTTTAAAAGGAAGAGCAGACATTTATTCAGCATGTAAAATGTTCGAATTACTGTCATATGCATTTTACACACATTTATTTTAATCCTCACGCTAACTTTATTGCTGAACATGATACGGAGGAACTGAGTGGTTAACTGATGTGCCCAAGGTCCCTTGGTGAGGAGATGCTGGCACCAGATTTCTGAGGCAGCGCCCTCCATAATGGTTGATAGCTACGTCACAAGCATGGGCCATTGTGTGTGTCTTACTGTAACTCCCACTTTTCTCCCAGCGAAGGCTGGTTTCTATTCTTTCCTCACTTTCTACCTCTGCTATGCATGTGACTGTATCTACTACTTCTAAACTGCACGACGAATTGCCTGAGCTGAGTTTCTAGGACCCTGTTTGATTTTTTAGGACTTTTGCCATAGAGCCTTGCAGAGGCTTTGCCTTTGACAGATGCTGTTTCTGCACTGGGTGGGTCGATGCCCAGTATAATGATTTCATTTACTCAAAAGGGCCATGTTATATGGACAGCAGTCTGTAGATCTGCATTGAGGCTCCAATCCTTTAGAGACCTGTCATAACCAGGTTTCCCTTTGTCTTTCTATATTTCATTTGTTTGTTTATGTATTTACTTATTTATTTCCAGGTAGAGTGGCTGTGTTCACCTAGGTAAATGACCTAACCTCTCTGGACTTTGGTTTTGCCATCTGTGACCTGAAGTTAAACCTGCTTTGGGGGATTCAGTCGTGATATTGGTGAAATGAATTTTCTGGAGAGCTTTCTTCCAGGGTTAGTAATTTTCATTTTTACTCGTCAACCTGAAAAGTTACTAAGGGGGAAAGGTGGTTTACTCTAAGAAACCACTGCAGTTCCTGTGGGTGATTTTCCTCTCAAAGCCCTTGGTTTGATTTACGTCAGTTCCTGGTCAGACCCAGACCTTCACCTTTCACCGAAGTAGCTCTTCCTGTAGTGAGAATGTGGGGGGTCAGGTATGTGAGTAGTAAAGCGCTTCCTTTTGTCTCGAAGTGTTTTCCTTTTCCTAAGAGCTCTTTTCTTCTCTTGCATCATCTATCAGGCTCTCTCAGCAGCTTCAAATGGAAAACTTTGAAGTCAGTGAACTTAAAAGAAGACTGAAAGCTCAGCCAGATGCCTGGCGGTCCCGTGGGCAGGCAGCCTTGCTACACCGCTGCTGGTGGTGGACCCAGGCCGGGGCCTCCCTGCTCGCCTCTCTCCTCACCCCGCGCCCCGGCCCGGGACAGCCACAGGCTGGACAGGCAGAGGGCTGGACGCACGGCGGAGCTGCAGAGCAGTTCCCAGGTCTGTGTAGCCCCGCAGGACCCGGTGCAGGGCGCCGATCGTGCAGCCCGCGAGGCCCAGCCAATGACTTCTGAGCCGCCTTTCAAGCCGCCGGCTGATTTCAAAACGGGTCTTTGAAAGGATGGGCTCTGGTGACTCTGCACTGGGAGACGAGGCGCCGCTTTTCAGGGAGAATCGGCCTCGGTGGCGGTCGCCTGCTTTTCCTCGAGAATAACAGGAAGAGAGAGGACGGTCGGGTGGCTGTTGGTGCGCCGGGTTTTGCATTCGTGTATTGACCGAGGAAGCCTGGACTGCCGGAGTTCTCACCGGCCATTGGGGTGAATGGAGTATTTGAAGTGAAAACATGGAAAATTTTTCTTTGGGATATTCCCCCCTCCTTCGCCCTCAAAACTCGATGACATTGTTTTACTTAGGGATTCAATGTGGGAGGGTAAAAGCATTCAGATATGCATCTAAAATTAAACGGAATGGTTCAAACCTTGTTCCAGGCGGGGAAATCCAGTGTCTATTAGTCAGAGGACAGAGGAGGGGAGTAGCTGCCATCCCCTGCCCCTGCCCCCGCTTTTTCTCCTGTTTTTCCACGGGCTTTTTGGCCCCTGGTTGCCTGGTCAGAATTTCCAAGCCACAGGAAAGGAGGTGGCGGGAATACCTGACCTACAATCAGACGGTTGGGATCTGCATTTTCTGCAAGTCACTTAACGTTGTGAGGGTGCCTGACACGTGGTAGCCACCCCTTCTTTGCCTCAACAGTGCATCAGCAGAGGGCAGACTTTTGCCTTAAATGTGCTTGGGCTTCTTCAGGCTCATTTTATTCTCCATTTCTTTATTGAGGCGAACTTGGCATAAAAAGGCTACTAATGTTTCATATATACACAGTGGTGAATTTGGGGATAGATAAACACCCACAAAATCATCACCACTTTCAAGGCCATACACCTGTATCACCTCCCAAAGTCTCCTCCTCCCACCTACTTTATGGATATTACTATTATTTGTGGCAAGAACATTTAACATTTGATTTTACTGTCTTGACATATTTCAAGTATACAATATCCTCAGTGAGGAACCTGGAGGGCATCTTGCTAACAGAACCAAACCTCTGACTTCTGTTTGGGTCAGTCTTTCCTGGCACCAAATTTGAGGGTCTGACAGTACACACATCTCCTCTGATTCCCTTAACACTGAATCCCAACTGTGGTGGCCTTTTTTGGTATAATCGCCTGAGCAGTCTTACCTGTACTTTTTAAAACCCAACTTCTTCTAAGTCATCCCTGTCCTACGGGGCACCCCCAGTTTCTATTTTAGAAGCATGGTACTACCCATAGGGCATGCAAAGCCATTCAGCAGATGGTACTGAGTTAGAAAGAAAATGTAAGTACTCTGCTCTAGGATGATTTGTTTGGAAGGATCATTACTTATTCAGGGTTCCCTAGGAAGGTTGTCAATGAATCAATATGAGCCCAAAAGAACAAATTGAAATAAAACTTCCCAGAAAGGGAATATAGAGTCAATACAAGAGCCTCAAGGGACGTTTTGGCTTCTCCTTCTTATATAAAAACAAGACTTAAAGATCTGTATGAATTCACAGTCAACATAGAATGTGGGGAAACCAGAATTCAAGAAAATGCAGATTTTCTGACTTCAAGGGATGCTCTTTCCACTACACCACACATATGGCTATTACTGTCCTCCATTTCTGTCCTCTTTCCTCTCTCTTCTGGTTAGAACTCTATCTCTTAATTCCGTACCTCAAACTTTTGTGTCCTGAAGCCTTATCAGGCTGTGACAGGCAGTCTTGGGCAGGCAGCCCACTTGGTACCCTGTGAATAGTACAGTTTCCATTCTCACACACACGCCATGTTGTATACCCAAATCCTATTCCCTCCAGCAGGAGGGAACTGTTAATTATAGACACTCATGGGCTCCGTGTTCCCAAAGACCCAGTGCGTGTCTTTGTGTCTGGCCCAGCCCAACAGAGAAAGGCTAAATTGTGTTTGAAAGCCTTACAAGCAGAACTTTAATTGAGGCATAAAAGCGTGTGCCTTGATCTTCCTGGGCCCTGTGGTTCTCTCATCACCTGCATCCTGTTCCTGATGACACGGTTTGGAGCAAAGCCCACAGTGAGACCTGTGCCAAAGGCTCCAAGCAGGATGCTGTAGCTGCCACCCTCCCTTCCTCGTCACCAGGACTGAAAGTTCTGCCTGCGTATGTTTATCTCTGGGACGTATGCGAAGCAGCCCAGCCCTGATCTCTGCATTCGTCTCCCTGTCCTATAATTCAGGTCTGCGTCCTCAGCCTTCAAATACTTGGCGAGAGTTTCTCCTTTTTTTTTTCTTTTTTTTATTTTTTAGCACTGCCCTCCCCCACTTGCATAATTCTCGTGGACCTGCCCTGGACCCCATTTTGACTGATTCACTGAGCAGGATTTTGGCGTTTGGCAGCATGCCTCCTGCATTCATGCAAGCATTCGTTCAATTAATTTATCCTTCATTCATTTCTCCATGCATTTCTCCAATCATTCACTCATTCATTTGCCCCATTTTCAGTCTTTAATTGATTGGGCCAGAGGGGATGAAATGTGTAATAAGTTATTAGACTCACGTTAAAAATATGACATCTATACAAATATCTATTGTACTATATTTATATTTGATCTTCCAAGTTTAGGACAAACTACCGGAGGCCTGGAGAGAGGCTTACCTTAAGTTGTTCCTTTCCTACATTGCATTTCTAAGATAATTTGAAAAATATTATAACCTTTTTATTACCTTTTCTTCCCCATAGCAACGGTTCTCTGTTCAGGAGACATTCTGTTAAGAAACACAATACATAAAAGGGACGAGCAGCCTGTTTGGGGTGGAGTTGAGGCTGTGCTCATGAATCTTGCTCATTCAGTCTCCCCAAACCTGCCCTCTCATCCTATATAGCTTTGCAGGGATTCTGAAGCATC
The DNA here is from genome assembly GCF_902686445.1 of Sciurus carolinensis. Taxonomy (NCBI): domain Eukaryota; kingdom Metazoa; phylum Chordata; class Mammalia; order Rodentia; family Sciuridae; genus Sciurus; species Sciurus carolinensis. Next base: position 16,799,070 of record NC_062226.1, on the reverse strand, counting down.
TCCTCAGTATAGGAATTAAAGAACCAAAAGACATTAGAAGGCTGCCAACAATGAAGCCCACCCTGTTTCATCAGAAGGTTAAAGTATGAACCAATTGTGCCAACATACTTGCCAGTAAGGATTGGCACATAGGAGTCAGTTTTGATAAAGGGAGAGGGGTACAATCAGGGGTATGGGATGAAGGGGGCATAGGGAAGGCACCTGGGTGCACCCTGTCTTACCTCTTATCTTACTGAATTGTCAGACAGTCCCATGACATCAGGACACTACCACCACTGCATTGGCATTCCCATTTCAAGGATAAGGAAACTGAGGCATGGGGATGTGATTTCAACATCCAGCTGAGAAGGGAACAAACTGAAACTTGAATTCAGGTCTTTGAATTCTCCTTCCTTTATGTGTCTCCTGCACTTAAAAAGACATTGTATCAGTTGTCTCTCTTCTCCAAACATGAGTGGGGCATGACTTCAAGCATATGCTTCCTGCCTGTTAAAATGACTAGTTCCCTTTTTCTTCCTGCTTATTATCCCATAATCTTCACCCAGGGCAAACAGATTTGTACTTGTGTCTGGAAGATAAAGTCCTCCTCAGATCTTCTGGTATAGCTGCCTCACCTTGGAAGAATAGATTACAATATCCCTCCTAGATCCAACAGGAAAGCAGAGTCTGGGGGCTGTATCTTTTTCTCTCCCCCAGACTTCAAGGATGAGGCTGTGCAGGAAATTCTAGAACAGAGGCAATCTCCCTCTTAGCCACTCCACCTGGGGGTAAGGGAAGCAAGGCCTTATCTGATGAACTTTCCCAATCTCTTCTTTGTCACCTGTGTTTCAAAGAAGAAAAGACTCTATGCAGAAGGAGGGAACAACACATCAGGCAAAGGCACATCAAGGGAAGAAAGTTTTAGACCAATATCCTTGATGAATATAGATGCAAAGATCCTTAACAAAATATTGGCAAACTGTATCCAAAAACATATTAAGAAAATTGTGCACCACGATCAAGTGGGGTTCATCCCTGGAATGCAAGAATGGTTTAACATCCGTAAATCAATAAACATAATCCATCATATCAATAGACTTAAGGATAAGAATCATATGGTTATTTCAATTGACACAGAAAAAGCATTCAACAAAATACAACACTCCTTCATGCTCAAAACATTAGAAAAAATAGGAATAGTAGGAACATACCTGAACATTGTAAAGGCTATTTCTGCTAAGCCCATGGCCAACATCATTCTTAATGGAGAAAAACTGAAACCATTCCCTTTAAAAACAGGAACAAGACAGGGATGTCCTCTTTCACCACTTCTATTCAATATTGTCTTTGAAACTCTAGCCAGAGCAATCAGGCAGACCAAAGAAATTAAAGGGATATGAATAGGAAAAGAGGAACTTAAGCTGTCACTATTTGCTGATGACATGATTCTATATTTAAAGGATGCAAAAACCTCTTCCAGAAAACTTCTAGACCTCATCAATGAATTCAGCAAAATAGCAGGCTATAAAATCAACACGCATAAATCTAAAGCATTTTTATACGCAAGTGACAAAACAGCTGAAAGGGAAATGAGGAAAACAACTCCATTTGAATTAGACTCAAAAAAAAAAAAATAAAATAAAATACTTGGGAATCAATCTAACCAAAGAGGTAAAAGATCTCTACAATGAAAACTACAAAACATTGAAGAAAGAAATTGAGGAAGACCTTAGAAGATGAAAAGATTTCCCATGTTCTTGGATAGGCAGAATTAATATTGTCAAAATGGTCATACTACCAAAAGTGCTATACAGATTCAATGCAAGTCCAATTAAAATCCCAATGACGTATCTTACAGAAATAGAGCAAGCAATCATGAAATTCATCTGGAAGAATAAGAAACACAGAATAGTTAAAGCAATCCTTAGCAGGAAAAATGAAACAGGTGGTATCACAATACAAGAACTTCAACTATATTACAAAGCAATAGTAACAAAACGGCATGGTACTGGCACCAAAATAGACAGGTAGATCAATGGTACAGAATAGAGGACACGGACAAAAACCCAAATAAATACAATTTTCTCATACTAGACAAAGGGTCCAAAAATATGCAATGAAGGAAAGATAACCTCTTCAACAAATGGTGCTGGGAAAACTGGAAATCCATATGCAACAGAATGAAACTAAACCCCTATCTCTCACCCTGCACAAAAATCAACTCACAATGAATTAAGGACCTTGAAATCAGACCAGAGACCCTGCGTCTTATAGAAGAAAAAGTAGGTCCAAATCTTCAACTTGTTGACTTAGGATCAGACTTCCTTAACAGGACTCCCATAGCACAAGAAATAAAAGCAAGAATCAATAACTGGGATAGATTCAAACTAAATAGGTTTCTCTCAGCAAAGGAAACTATCAGCAATGTGAAGATAGAGCCTACAGAGTGGGAGAAAATCTTTGCCACTTATACTTCAGATAGAGCACTAATTTCCAGAATATGTAAAGAACTCAAAAAACTCTACACCAAGAATACAAATAACCCAATCAACAAATGGGCTAAGGATATGAACAGAGGCTTCACAGAAGAAGATCTACAAGCAATCAACAAACATATGAAAAAATGTTCACCATCTTTACTAATAAGAGAAATGCAAATCAAAACTACACTAAGATTCCATCTCACCCCAATTAGAATGGTGATTATCAAGAATACAAGCAACAATAGGTGTTGGAAAGGATGTGGGGAAAAAGGTACACTCATACATTGCTGGTGGGGCTGCAAATTAGTGCAGCTTACTCTGGAAAGCAGTGTGGAGATTCCTTAGAAAACTTGGAATGGAAACACCGTTTGACCCAGCTATCCCACTCCTTGGTCTATACCGAAAGGACTTAAAATCAGCATACTACAGAGATACAGCCACATCAATGTTCATAGCTGCTCAATTCACAATAGCCAGACTGTGGAACCAACCTAGATGTCCTTCAATTGATGAATGGATAAAGAAACTGTGGTATATATATAATGGAATATTACTCAGCCATAAAGAATGATAAAATTATGGCATTTGCAGGCAAATGGATGAAACTGGAGAATATCATGCTAAGTGAGATAAGCCAATCTCAATCATGTCACCTCTGACTACCCTGCACTAGCAGAGGAGCCTGTGGGGTGGGGGGGCATTCCACATCCAAAGGATGACAGGCTCTAATCCTCTCTGCTCGGGACATGGAGGCAGGAGGATCACACATCCAAGTCCAACCTGAGCAACTCAGACTCTGTCTCAAAAAAAAAAAAAAATTCTGTGGAAGTACATGAGTTGTAGAGAGCACTTGCCTCATGCCCCAGGCCCTGGCTTCAATGGCCTGTAAGTAAAAAGAAAATAAATAAATAAATAAAAAGAAACAAAATAACCAAACAAAGAGGAGGGCTTGAGAAAATGAGTTCAACACTTCTGACCCTCCATCATGGGAGGAGACAGCAACAAGGTGCTTTGACCTAGAACTTGCCACTTTCCAGAACTGTGGGAAGTGGACTGCTATTGTTAATAAGTTACCCAGTCTAAGGTACTGAGGTTACAGGGGCAGGAAGGGACCCAGGCATCTGTTAGGACACCTTTGCTGGTTCTAGGATCTTGGCTTCCGTATATTATCCTTTATCACTTTGAAAGTATCAACCCTGGGCCTTTGGCCATCCGGGGTTTCTAGAGTAAAATCTGATGAGAACCTTGTGGGGAAAGGCTGAGGAATGCTCCCTCCCTCTCAGCCCCATTCGTGTTCGTGCCAAGCTCTAGAGCATCCTAGGGGCAGTGCATTTGGTGGGAGCATCATCATGTGAGTGAAGTGCTTCCTCCCTTGACACCAATCATTCTGAGAGAAGAAGTAGGAATTGAATTCTTGGAGTGTAGATATGATGAGGCCTGTAAAGTCCAAAGTGAGTAGGGATTTTCATCAGACTCCAAGTGAAAAGAGCCCTGAAGGATCTGACAAGTTTGAATCTCTGAACGTGTAACTCTCAGTGTGCACACCCCCTGCAATCAAAAGCTTGTGGGGTCCTTTCTTATTCTTCTTATGAGAGTTGGACAGGTCCTGGAGGCCCCGAAGTGAGAAGACCACTGGCCGGGCGTGACCGGGTCATTGCTTGCTGTGACCTCACAAGGGAACCACTGTGATGGGAGTCCAGCCACCGGCCATATAAGAGGGTGGCTGCGGCTGGGTTTTTTGTCCATAAGTACAGGAAGCTCTTGGTGGTGACCTGTCGGACTCCCAGATAGTGAGCGTTTTTGGTGGTTGGTGGCTGGTGGTTGGTGGTTGGTGGTTGGGGGTGGTGGTGTTTTGCCATTGTTTTTTTGATTTGGGTTTTGTTTGTTTTGTCTTTTGGTTGTTGGTTTGGGTCTTTTGTTTGAGTTTGTTATTTTTTTTTAAGCTAGCATCCTTAGTTGTCATTCCGGCTTTAGGATGTGCAGTCAGTGCAGTCAGATTAGTGTAGGGCCACAGGAGCCCAGCTCCTGCTACGAGGCGGCCCTCACAGACCACTACCAGGTCGTGAGGGAGCTTGGCCAGGGGGGCTTCAGCCAGGTGCTTCTAGCCTGCCATCTCCTCACCGGGGCAGAGGTGGTGGTGAAAGTCGTGCCCAAGACAGAGGGGAACCAGCCCGTCCTACTGGAACCGCAGTGGTTGATGGCCCTGGAGCACCCATACGTGATCCAGCTGTTCCAGGTCATCGAGACCCCGGGCAACATCTACATGGTCATGGAGCACGCAGGCGGGGGGGAGCTCCGGTGCTGCATCCCGGCGGCAGGTGGGCTGAAGGAGGAGAAGGCCCGCAGGACCTTCAGGCAGATGGTGTGTGCGGTGCGCCACTGCCACGACCAGGGCATCGCGCACCTCGACCTCAAGTCTGAGAACTTCGTGGTGGACAATAGGGGCGGCAAGGTCAAACTCATAGACTTTGGCCTGAGCGCCAGGGTCCGGCCTGGGCAGAAGCTCAACAACTTCTGGGGCACTCTGCCGTACCGTGCCCCTGAAATCGTCCTGAAGCAAGAATACGAGGGTCCCCCGGCGGACGTGTGGAGCCTGGGGGTCACCCTCTTTCTTATGCTCACAGGGAGGCGCCCGTTTAAGGCGAGCACGGCCAAGAGCCTGCAGAGGCTCATCGTGCAGGCCAGCTACGAGTTCCCCGCACACCTCTCCCAGGAGGCCCGCAGCCTCATCCAGCAGATGCTGACGGTGGACCCCGCCCAGAGGCCCACCCTCGAGCAGGTAATGGGGCACCCGTGGCTAAGGCAGGGCGAGGAAGCTCCGCCCGGTCCTTGCGGCCAGCCGCTGCCCACACGCCCCGACCCCGCCATCATGACCATCATGTTTGACATGGGCTTCGACCCCTATAACGCCTGGGTGTCCCTGGACCAGCGGAAGTTTGATGAGGCCATGGGGACCTATCTTATCCTCCTGCACCAGCGAAGCCAGGGGGCGGGCTATGAGCTCCAGGTGAGGCCTGTGCGCCGTCCGGTGGTCGGGCCTCGCCCAGGCCCGGTGGATCCCCCCAGCATGCATCCCAACAAGTGTGCCAGCGAGCCTGTTCCCCGGCCCTGTGAGCAGCAGCAGCCCGAGGAGGCCAAGTCATCGGGGCACAAGGGCACCGCAAGTGCCAGTGTGCCCGCGATTCCTCTGCGCTTCTTCCATGGGGACACACCCCCTCCCAGCCCAACCTCCAGGCCAGACCCCGTGCCCCGCAGGGCTGACCACCCCAGGCCCAGGCCCTGGAGGCTCCTCAGCAGATGGGTAGCGCAAGGCCCCAGCTCGTCCTCCCAGGGTCCCTCCTCAGGCCAATCGGTTGATGGCCTCAGGGGCTGGAGGGCGGTCACTAGGAGGATCGCCACCTGCGTCCAGCAGCTGTGCTGCTGTGTGCCCTGCTTCGGGGAGCCCACCTCCAGAAGAAGAGTGGCACCCATGCAAGGAGGCCGCAGGCGCCCTAGGCTCCAAACCACAGTGGTTCCAGGGAACGTGCCCTGATCAGACAGACAGACCGACGGACTGCCAGAAGAACCCGAGCTCTGAGCATCCTGACGTGGTGGACCGGCATCTGTCAGGGTTGCACTCAGCTTCAGCAGTGAGGCGTGCCACCTGGCCCTGGCTTCCCCATTCTCAGATACCAACCCACAGCGCATCTGGATCCACCAGGACTCTCCTCTGCCCCCACCTGCCACTCACATTAGAGACTCTCTGCCCTCAGACACTTCCCCCTGCCCTGCTCTTCCCTGGCCTTCTTCCCTGGCTTCTGGGATAGCAGACATGCTTCTGAATGGATTTCTCTTCCTCACAAACTGTATAATAAAATTGATGTTCCAAAGGAAAAAAAAAAGGAACAATTATGGTTTTCTGTAGTCATTGAGAGGGTCCACAGACCCTTCCAAAGAGGATAAACCTGCCCCGTGAGGTGTGGGGCTCCCACTGGGGTTTGCTCCCACTGGGGTTTGGAAGTACATGCAGATCCCCAAAGCAAAAAATCCATTAATGGTGGAATTGCTCCTTTTCATTAGAACAGTGTTTTACATTAAAAGGTGGTAGGGAAAAGCTTTCTTGTGCATTATCTTATTTGGTCCTCAAACTAATCCTCTCAGACAAGACATGATTATTCCCATTTTACAGAGGGAGAAACTGAGACTCCAAGTGAGTGTGATTTGTCTGAAATCATACAACTGCAAAGTTACAGGGCCAAAATTTAAGTTCAGAACTTCTGACTCAAAGCAGAAACATTACTATTCTCATCACTAAATCTTGTGAGTACTTATAGTATTGGCATATAAATTTGCCAGGGATGGGGCTTTGAGATCAAGCTCCTTACAGGTTACTTTAGTAAAGTTGTAATAGGACATTCCATGCAGCAGTTTAGAAGGAACAGGAAAGTGGAGAATCTCATTTCTACCAGTTTGTCTCAGTTTTAAGACAGGGAAACAGAAAACGGCATATGGAAAATTTTAAGGAAAACTTTAAGGCAGTCAAACTTCAAGGGGCATTAGTTTCTCCTCAGACAATCTCCCCCGAAAGAGATAAGAAATTCAGTAAATGGTGGGGGCAGATTGTGAAAGAGGAAAGGTACATGAGGAGTGGACAAGGGTTCCAAGTAGGAATAGTGTACACCAAACTCCAGTGCCAGGTCCTTGCCACTGGTTTTGGAAGAGTGCTCTGTTAGTGTGTGCTCTCTGAGTTCTGAAGGACTACAGGGTCCCAGCTTCTGTCCAGTCCCACTTATGCAAATCAGCACCAGATTAGTCTCCAAGTGTGGTCCAGGCACATCACTACCAGCCCTGCTCAGATGCTCTGCACGGCTCTGTGTTGCCTGCTGGATAAAGTTAAAGCATCTTAGCCAAGTATTTAAGGTACTTAGCATCTTGACCCTAGTTAGCCTTTCCAACGTTATCTCCTCGAACCACAATTCTTCTTCAGATGGAACTGCTCTGCTTATTTCCTCGCCCTTCCCTGAGTTCAGGGATATGCTCACCCAGTCATGCTTTGCCACACAACTCTCTATCCCATCCTGCTCTTGCTTTGGCCAGTCTTTTGCACACACCTGGGGAAAGTGGAGGCTCTTGTACAGCCTCAGCCCCAACCTACTTGATACATCACAAAGTAAGGAGATGCAGAAGAGTAGAGGCATTCAACATTTAATTTATACATTGTTCCCTCATGACCTAGTGATGGGGCTCCTGCATTTTTTTAAGAGAAAGACCATCACTCTGGGCCTGAGATAGCATCCCTGGGTTCTAAATGTTCTTTCCATCTTGACATTACCATAGGGCTGAGCCTTGCTTGGTGTCTCGGAGTCTGTCTCCATTTGTCAGTCATTCCTTTTCTGGAACATGAGACTGCTGATTGGTTAGTTAGAACTGCTTACCAGGTTTGCCTAATACTGACTGCTTTTTGAATACTCTAGTGCTTTTTCTAATAACTAAGCAGATACTTCTTTCCACATCATCTCTGAGTTTGATTGTTCATGTGTTCCCACCTTTTTGGCTGTTGACTTGCTTTCTGGATGCGATGTTTCAAACTACTGAATTGGACGTTAGCTCATTGTTATCATCAGCCCCAATTCCATTCTTTTAAAAAGTCTTCTCTGATCCAATTCAACTGATTCTCCTTCCAAGGTGCTTCCCTGGCAGAATCACTGTTCTAAAATAAGGTATTCTGCAGCAGTGAGCTGGTAAATAATGACAGAGGAAATAGGAGTCCTGTATGAATAGTGTTTGCAAATTCCCTTGGTATAAATGGTTCCTTTAGGACTGATCTCAATCCCAGGAGATGCGCTCAATGGGCTTTCACCATCAGAAGGTTCTAGTACAGCCTTGTTCTATGTGTTCTAATTCCTCTCTTCTGTCTCTACTACTCTGCCAAAAGTGCACTGAACTCTCACCATAATATGCTCCATACCCCTCTGGGAACTTGCAAATTCCATTCTTCTGCCAGTTAGAGTCTCTTTCCCTGATACATGAAGTCCTTACCCTTTATCTGTCTAAATAATATTTGTTCTTCCACCTCTGCTTAAATATTTCTGCCACTGGCTCGATATCACTTTCACCAGGAAATCTTCTCTGTTCCTACTAGTCTGGGTTAGGTAATACTACTGTTTGAAATTCCCTTGTAGCTGAAAAAAAAAAAATATATGTATATGTATGTCAGTGCTGTTTTCTCTCTAGACTGTGGGCTCTAAGAGGCAGATACTGGGCTTGTTTAGTTCCCTTACCACATCCCTATCTTCTAGCTCTGTGACTGGCATGTAGTAAATTCTTGAAGCTTGTCTGTTGACTATACTGTCATCCTTGATGGGTGATAGCTTGTGCTTCCTCTGAAGAATTGCCATGCTTTTCTCTGTAAATTCTGATCATCAAACAACCAATTTTCTTTCCCTTTTCACTTCAGTAGATAGGATGCTCAAAGCTGTTTAAATGTAATAACTTTCATTTGCTTGGTGCTGCTTATCTCAATTTCAGTATTTTTTACTTGGGATCTTTTATGTTGCTTATATTTGCAATTTTCAATTTTATTGTGGGTATTTTGGAAAGCTGCCTCAAATTTGCTGGATCACAAAGTAGGATATAGACAAACATAACTTCTTCTTGTCATCTATTTGTTTCATCATTGAGCAAATGCCCTAACTTTGCTCTCCAGTAGGGCCTTACATCAGGCCATTCCACAGGAAGAAATAAGGTGAAAGGATCAGGATCCAGGCTTTGGAATTGTACACAGCCCAGTTAGAGTCACACTTTATTACCTGTTTGCAGTTTGCAGTGTGACACCATACAAGTTAACTGACCTTTCTGAATTAAAGTTTTTTCTTTCTTTTTTTTTTTTTTAATCTGTTGCATGGAGGTGATAATGTGTTCGTCCCTGGGTAGTTATAAGAATTAAATTTTCAAATATGTATAAAGTGCTTAACACAGTTCCTAGCACATGCAGATGTGATAAATGGTAGAAATCATTATGAATAATGGCATTGAAGAAGACTTGCATCATGGTAGAGTCATAAAGTCAGAGATTTCACAAAAATCAACTTATGTGCAGCAAGTTCTATCTTCTATTCTTTCAGTGATGCTTCGTTCCCCCACCCATTTCCAAGCATCTCTCTCTCTCTCCCTCTCTCTCTCTCTCTCTCTCTCTCTCACACACACACACACACACACTCATACACACACACAAGTCTGATTTGCTAAAAGTGCATCAATAGTTCCCCCAGGGATCATGCTTGCTTGGAATCCTCCTAATTTCATTTGCTGAAAGAGAAACTTTAATTCAGCAAACTGAAGAAAATGTAATTTGGTACGTTTCATTAATTTACTGCCACCTCAACTTGCTCAGCTTTTGCAGGGACGGACAGGTAGACTCAAGAGCAGGCCACACTATGTTAAAGATAACAGAAGACCTCCACTAGTTTATCAGGGGCTCTCTGTCTGCCCTTGGGAAGCTCTAGGGAATGGCACAAAACAAACTTATTTTGTGGCTTGTTCAAAGAAGAGTTTTGAGTGAATTTGACCCAATTGCTTATAACCTTCTTCTACCTTGAAACGTCTTCTATCCTTCTCAAGACCCAAATCGAAAGTTATCATTTTAATTAACTGAGCTAACAATTCAAAATGTGTCCTCTGTTCATCCTTTCATTTGTTCTTCCTTTTAATGATAGTTTATTAAACATCTGCTAGGTTCCCAAGGCCCAGTGTTTGGTGATGGACAATGAAATGCCTATGATTGATGAGGTCATGGGCCTCAATGCACTCTACCAAGTGAGATAAAGGAGAAAACAGAAGGAAAAGATAGCAGTGTTTTCTATTTATGGAACCCACTCCAGGTTAGACATTACAAATTCTTTATATTACTTAGTCCTTGAAAAGTTTGATAAGGAGATATAATCATTCTCTTCTTGGACATAGAAACTGAAGTTATAGAAGTTCTATAATGTGCCCAATGTTCATTGGTTGTGATACAATGGAATTAGGGGCCAGTTCCCTATGTCTTCTGTGCTCATGCTTTCCCATTCTGTTCCTTTGAAGGTTGTGTGTGTGTGTGTGTGTATATATATATATATATATGTGTGTGTGTGTGTGTGTGTGTACACACACGTGCATACACATATATTCTATTGCTATTACAATTATTTGACATAGGGTGTCTTTGTGGTCTGTCAGAGCCCACAAAATCACATACAGGGGATGAAGATTGTGGGTACATAGCAGATATGAATGGAATCACTGGTATAGGGAAAGCCAGCCTCAGGAATGGCCAGTGTCAGACACTGAGTCTGTGAAGTCAAGGCCAGGCAGGGTGGGTAACTGAACTCTGTGGACCTGCCAGATGCCTCGCTCAACTTTGCTAAGAAGACAATGGTCAGGAATTAGAGAATCAGGACATGGTCGTCCTGGGAGAAGCTGGTGTGGTGATGTTTTGTAGTCACAGGAGTTCTTTGAAAGTTCTGTGGTTGGCTTCCAGCCACCCTCCGTTCACACTGTACTCTGCTTTTTGCTCTTTTCTGGTTTGCAAGGTGCTGTGCTCTTGACCCTGCATCTAACCAACAGTAAGATTGCTGGACTGGTCTCATGAGCCAGGGAAGGCCAGTCAAATTTTCTATAGAAAAGGCCACTGGTCTCAGAGTCTGAGAGCAACAGTGCCATCTGTCATTATCCTTTTACTCTGTGACTTTGCTCAGTTGTTTTTTTTTCCTTTCCTGAATTTCACTTTCCTCATCTAAAAATGTTTGAAGGGGGAATAGAGTAGACTGCTCATAGAGTTGATTCTTGGGGGAGATGAGTTTGAGGGCTAAGGGAAGGAAGAATATTTCTTTTCTTAGCATTTGAATGTTTGTATTTTGCATATTAATAAATTATGTATATACACATACAAATGTATAGCACCATATATACACAAATGTATGTACACACATGGATAAATTATATCACCACCTATTACCTCCTAGACACTTACTGTAGTGTACTGACCTATCATTCAAAGGATTTGCCTTGGTGGTAGACAGTGTGCTTTCAAAAAATAAATACATTTATGGAACCAAACAAGAATCATCTAAGGTGGGCCTCTGAATCTTGGGAAGCTGTGTATATCAACCATGTATTCCAATGGTATTTGAATCTGCAGGTATAGATTGTGCATCTCTGACCATCTTGCTGCTTAGTACGGGATGACAGAATCTATAATCTGGGAGGTCAGTGCCAGTGTCAGGGACCAGCAGTAACCATCAGTCTGAATCCTGGGCTGGAAGCTGTTTTCAGAGTGTCTTGTGACCTTTGCTGTGGGTCACCAGTTGAAAGTTTCCAGGTGTTTGTAGCCAAAAGCCAAGGCACAGCTCAGGTGTGGCTCTTGTTGCCAAAGAAGGCAAGCTGCAAACATGGAAGCAAAGACTTGAGGGAAACTCCTAGAAGCCACGCCTCTCTTTGGGGTGCAGTGCCAGAGCTGGTGCGATGGGAGGTGGCTTCCTTCTACCAGCCAGGCTGTTGGCTTCGGTCCTTTCTCATGTGACATCTGTTCTAGCAGCCAGGAGCTGGGGCACAGTCTTCCTTTTCATCTTGCTTCTGTGCAGGGTGGTCCGTTGGCAACAAAGAAGAGGGACCGGGGAGGGAGGACGTGTGTGTTCAGAGTTTAAGTGCTGTCTTCAGGGCTTGGGAAAATGTAATTCTGTTTGAGCAGTTTGCTGGCAGTTTTGCAACTCATCCCCCTGAATTAGGGGCCGAATGAAGTCATTAGGCCCTAATCAAAAGCAGCTAATCAGGAATCAGTGGGAGCTCTACCAATTATTCGCGGCTGGAACCCAACGAGCTGAAGTACCCAAGGCTGGATGAATAAAAGTAATGAAATTAAGTATCACTGCCATGCAATACCACACAGCCTTAAGAAAGGCTATGGGCTGCACAGCCCTTCCTGCCCTGTGAGAAAGAGAGACCCGGTGCCAAAGCATGGATGAGTTGCAAGGGGCTTTGGAGGTTGCCCCAGGTGTTTTAGAAGTTGAGATGTATGTAAGCCAGCATCAGAAGTGGGATGCTGTGAAAAAAGAAGATGGAGGTTAATTTTTCAGATATGCTAACATGGCAGTAAAACCTCTGTCATGGTGTTTAAAAAAATCGATACCCAGATTCTTTGCTTAGGTCATTCTCTCCACCTAAAGTGCAAAGACAGAGGTTGTTTCAGAAGCATCTCTGAGCCCCTAATCAGCACTGTACCTGGCATAAGGTAGCTGCTAAGTAAATATTTATAGAATCATTAATTAATTCTGGGAAGAGCAAGGACTCGAACAGAAAGTTCTTTTTCTTAATTTTAAAATTTTCACAGCTTTTTTTATAGTACTTAGGCAGAAAGATTCAGTGCCTTTTTAAAAATCTAAATAAGTACACTTACCTGCTAGTGATTTCTGGTTCAGAATGCTCACATGATTTGAACTCTAGCTTTAGGGATCTTATACAGTAGACTTCATGTCCAAACCTCTAATTTTTGCAGATGGACAGACCAGGGTCAGGAGTGACAGATATTTGTCCCAAGCTCCCCTGCAAATTTGTAGCTAAGGTAGGACTAGAGCTGAGGTCCTGAATCTTAGACCCAGGTTTCACTAAGCCCACGGCCCTTTGCTTTCTTTATTAGCAGTCATCTTTCTTAAGTGTTATTTCTTTGTCCTCTGAGATTTCCAGAGCTATTAGTCTATCCAGATTGGGACCAATTAAAGAACTGAGGACCTTTCCAGAGGTCATGCTTATGGCCAGGGCAGTGACTACAGGCCAGGAGGGAGGCAGGGCCTGGGGAGGGGGATTATCTGTACTAGGAAGTCTGTGTTTAAAAAAGAGAGAACTCTTTGTTTCTGGAGAGATTTCTACACTGATGATCTTCTGAGCAAAGTCTGGGCTTTGAGATGTATAGAGGAAGTGTTGGTGAAGGGGGAGATTTATAGTTAGAGGTACATGTGTGTTTGTGTGCCTGATTATGCATGGCTATGTTTTACGTTTGTTATATTCCATGTGTGTTATATGTTATGTGTTAAATGCTTCGTGTTTAAAAATCAATGCTTGATTCTACTACCATTGAAAAAAACATGCTGGGACTTGTCTGTAGCATGTGTATGCACCTACGGAAGGAGTTCATTCAAACTTAGGCATTTTGTGTGTCCCTGAGTTATCTGTAACCTGCTGGGAAGTGCTGTTAAGTGTTGGAAAAATTGAAGGAATGCATTAGTCTACATTTCTCTGTATTTTCCTTTTCACATCATTTCCATCGATTTCTGTTTTGCATGTTTGTGGATCCCAAAGTCTGTTAATATCTATGTGTAATGGGTGTGTGCTGTCAGTGTGAGGAAGACGATTTAAATGAGGATTTGAAAACGTGTATTTGAGGGCACCTGTGTTCTGATGAGTCTATTTATGTGTGTACATGTGTTTTAGAGTGGTTGGATATCTTTGCATGTGAGTTTTGATAGGGATATCAGTGTGTCTGCATATATTTATATGTTTGTATGTGTGTCTGCAGGTGGTATGTTTTGTTGTAGAGTTTACAGGGCTTATGTGAAAGTTAAGGGGACATTATCATTCATAATATGGAATAAGAAAATGTGTGAGTGTGTGTGTATCAAACACACAATATACTTTCATGTATATTTAATTTTGGGTGTATTATTGGTGTCAGGAATTTATAAGATGAACAGAAGAACAGGAGAAGCCATTCAATTATTTAGGTCTTTCTTAGATTGTAGGCTTATAAGAGAGACATTAATAGAATTAACAGGTAAGAACAGGTCAGCCCTAAAGTGAATTTTTTTTTTTTTTTTTTTTTTTACCAGATCAATGAACTGAGAAAAGAGGCCATACATATCTTGTGGTATCAAAAACTCACGCAGTTAAAAAAAAAAAAAAAAAAAAAAAAAAAAAAAAGAGAGAGCACAGTCAGTAAGGAAAGCAATGTGAACTACATTGTGCTAGAAAGCATCTTTCATGTACAACATCTGCTTTGCTGTGTCCTCTTTATGCCTCCTGCCTTGTTCCCCATGAGTAACTCTGGCTTGTGATGACCAAGATAGCTGAGCCCTTTCATCCTCTTACCTCTACAGTTTAGAAAAATAGCTCAGTGTGACCTCCATCAGGAAAGAGACAGACAGAGGCAGGAAGAGCCAGCAGTTGCGTTTCAGATGAGTCAGAAAAGAAATCCCAGGGGCGCTCCCAGCATCCTCAACAATTGCTCCAAGTGTAGCTCCTGACGTCCTGGTTCCCACCCTGGGGCTGGGAAAGCCACTTGCTTCACTCTCACTAGCTTTGCAGGGTGTAGTGGAGAGATGAGATCTGGCTTCTCCTTCTACTCGACCACATCAGTGTGGTCATTTCTCACTGGATTATCCCCCTCACCCCCTTTTCCTGCACACTCTATACACTCATTGCCATGGAATATCTATTACTGTTGCTTCTAAATGTCCCAACGGTGCTAGCAGTTGCCTCCTGCAATATCGGCTGTGTGTAGATCAGAGATGGCTGCAAATTCTTAAGCAACCTCCCATCAAAAGACAAGACCCAATTTTCTCCTTTGAAAGTGGACTGACCTTTGTGACTTATTTGACCAAGACAATGTGTCCGAAGTGACTTACTACACCTTTAGAGGCTATCTTCTAAGAAGCTTTCTAGCTTCTGCTCAGACCTCTTTCTCCTCTGGGAAACAAGTTACACGTATGGAAAAGTCCAGCCCCTTGGAGAAACCACTCTGGGCTTTCTGGGCTTTCTCTGCACTCTGTTCCTGTAGCCTGAGCTGCATACCTGACTGACAATTGGCATCCTTTCCCTACACAAATAACATTCCAGCTCAGGCATCGGACAAGTGAATGAAGAAGTTCTTTTGGTTTTGGGCTCCAGTTAATGCCCCACAGGTCAGAAAGAAACCTCCCAGTAGAACTCTTCTGATGTTTAAAATAAAATGGTGCTTATCTTTACTAAATTTTGGAGCCTTTTCGTCCATACCAATAGATAATTGGAATGGTAATAATAGAAATATCTATTGTATATTGCACATTGCCATTTGTCTGAAAGTGTTCCTTGGGCTATTTATTAATATATCTACCTACCTATCTATCTTTTTATTTCTATCTACCTTCACAATAGCCTAAAGGCCTAGCAGTTCTTAATCCCATTGTACATATGAGGAAGGTGAGTCAGGCAACTGGCTTAGATCACACTGGCAGTTGGTAGAGACACACTCAGTATAAATTTTTCTTAGCTGCCCCACTTCCCTGTAGTTCTGTGCCTTTGTTCACAGTGATGTCGATGTTTAGGAACATACTCCTCGTTTTCTCTTGGAATAACCATCCTATTTTACTCCAACCAACAAATTCCCTCTGATCCTTGATAGCCTAGCTCTATAACTGTTAACTGTTTCATATGAATTTACTTAGATGTCCTGCGGCAAGTACGACACTGCCTTCTAGTAGCTACATAAAATAAGTATGGTACTTAACCTCCCTGAGGCTCAGTTTTCTCATCTGTAAAATCAGTTAAAATGAATTCCTTACAGGTTTGTTGTGAAGATTCAGTGGGTGACAGATGCTAAACATATCACATGTGGAAGGCCATGATGCACACACCAGCCACTATCAAAGCTGAGCTACAGACTGAAAGATGGGTTCTACTGTCAATTACCCTTTCCTGCATATGTCTCTGGAGTGCAGAGTTGCCTAGGGCAACATTCTTGCCTCCGAGGAGCTTAGAGTTCAGTGGGACAGAAAACAAGTTGAAGAACGGATATGTTAATGAAATTCATGCCAAGGAATGGGCAGCACAGAGTCTGAGTCTCTGAAAAGAGGCCTTAATCCTTTGGAGAAGGGCAAGTCTGTGAAAGAATTCCCAGGATGAAATCATCCCTACAGAATGAGAAGGTATTAGGAAAAGAAAGGAAAAGAAAAGAAAAGAAAAGAAAAGTAAAGTAAAGTAAAGAACCCGGATATTCCAGGCAAGAATGAACTTGAGCAAAGAGCTGCAGGAGCCCAGGATAGAGGTGACATTGGTTGAAGAGAGGCATGACAGGCATTGGGAGAGCACCTTGATTCCAAGTGGAAGATGATTTCAAGGTCAAAGGGATGCTAATAGAGGGTTGAAAGCAGTTAGTGCAGATGATCTGCATTTTAGAACAATTGATTTGGGACTGTTTTGGAAGGGACAGGTCTGAGGATAGAGATGGTCATGGAGGATTTTTCAATATTGTAAAATAGGGAAAAGGTACTATGATCTAGGAGCAGGGCATGATCTCTGCAGTGATGGCAAAAGCAAGAAGGAAACTTGGTGACTGGTGAGATGGGATGGAGAGGGAATCTGAATTAGCACCTTGGTTTCTGACTTAGGTGGGAGTTTATGTTGGTACCCCACAGTCAAATACTAAGAGAATGCAGAAGAAAAGAATCTCTTCCACATGGGGAAGAGAGAACAATATGTCCTTAATGGGCAGATCACAGGCCACCAGGAGCACACAGGAGCATCCAGCCAACCAGACCATTGCTAGCATATCATCATGGATGATGGAAACTGAATTCTAATTGTGCTGAACCCACTCTGGCATAATAAGTATGATTTTTAACATAAAGCACTGCTCGAGTGAAGTTGTCACAAAGCAGGGGGCGGAGGCAGTAATCTGTGAGATCAAAAAGAGAAGATTGAAGCCATTTTATGTGGCTGGCAATGAGTCATTTGTCAGCAATGCCAAGAAGCTGTCAGCTCCGGGGAGAGATGATGAGGCACCCTGGAGAGAGGGCTGGGGCAGGTGTCAACCTCCAGTCACCAGAGGCCGCGTGTGAGGTAAGAAGTGTCAGTCACATCAGAGCCCTGTCCTGACCTGGGTTAGAGGGAAACCAGGGTCACAGCAGAGCTTCAGCCGGTAACCCATGAACCTGTGACCTGCCTCTGTCAGGAAGGAACTGATGTACTCAGCATTCTCAAAGACAGTTTAGAGCTTTCCTTCCCCAGGGGATTTGCACTTCAAAAGAGCAGTGGAGGGCAACAGGGGGAAAAGAAGCTAAGAGGCAAGAGTGGATCAGGGGCACAGGGGAGAGAGATTTCTGAGCAAGGACCTGTCCAAGGTCACTGAAAAGTACCGCTTAGGTGACTAGCCCCTCTCTTTACTCAGCTGTCAAGCTTAGGGGTGATCTCTGAGTCGGAGATGGGAAGTAATTCTGTGGAGTGAAGACTTGCTCCAGACGCACGGATCTGTCCTGTTTAAGAAGTGATACTGACTTGGGTTATGGCAGCGCCCCTCCCCCCAACACACACACAATACCCCTCCAACCTGTCTTCCTGCTTCCACTTCTCTTCCAGGGTCCACTGTCCTCAACGCACACATGGTGACCATTTTAAGTGGAAATTTGTCCCTGCTCTCCTTCCTCTCTCAGGCTGCCTGCTTTGGTCTCTCCCAACCTATCTGTTTTCCACCTCAAACCAGAGATCTCAAACTTGTCTTCTGTAATCCTGGCTCTGGCTGAACTTGTCCTTTGCAGTTTTTTTGAACACACTGAGATAAGTCTCTTCTCAGTTAATGTCTATTCCTCTTTCAACTCAGCTTAAATATCACTTCTTCAGGGAACTACTTCCTGACCCTTATTAAGTCGTAACCCACCCAACACATACAGGCTGTTCTGTTTCAAAATATTTTCTTTTCTTTCATAGTTTTTAGGGTTATTTATTATTATTATTATTATTTTTTATATTGTGACATCCCATTTCTGACTCCCTAAGAGAAAGGATAATGCTTATTTAAATTTTTTTTTTTTTTTTTTTTTTACCATTCCATCTTCATGACTGGAAGAGTACCTAATGCTTGTAGATGGCATGCATGAATGACTACAGGAAGAAGTGAATGAATGAACAGCTCTTCAGTAATTCTAGTGAACAAAAAAGTTTGCAGCAGACAATATCATGGAAGTACCAGTTGACCTGTGGAGGTGGGCAGATGGGCAGGAAATCAAGGCACCTCATCAATAATCTTCCAGTCATTTTCATTTCTCTTTCCCATCCACACTTTCTGTTCCAGGGTAGCTTTGACAGACTGAAGTTACAGAACACTTTCCCTTAGAATAGTGGTTTTTAAAAATCTCCTGAAAGGCTTATTGAAGTACAGATGACTAAGTTCTAATCCAAGTCTTCCAAATTAGTAGGTCCACCGTGGGTTTTCAGAACTTATATTTTTGTAAAGTTCCCAAGTTATACTGATGCTGTAGGTCAAGGGGCCACACTTTTTGCAAGGTTGCATTAGATATGATCTCTGGAAGCAAGGTCTCTGCTTTTACTTTATTTCTTCTTCTTCTTCTTTTTCTCTTTTGGTACTGGGGATTGAACCCAGAGGTACTTTACCACCGAGTTACATACTCAGTCCTTTTTATGTTTTGTTTTGAGACAGGACCTTGCTAATTTGCTGAGGCAGGCCTTGAACTTGCAATCCACCCGCTCAGCCTCCTGAGTTGCTGGGAATGCAGCAGTGCAACACTCTGGAAGGACTCTGCTTTTCACATTTGCTATTGTTACATGCTAATGCTATTATGTAAACATATATACTGCTATAAAGTATAAGCTCAAATATTTGCTGAATAAATGAAAGAAAATTTGTAGTCCCTGGTGTCCATCATCTAGTTCTGTCCCCAGAACTAACACCTCTTTTTCTGTTTCTGCCCTATGTCAGATGATTGACTGCATCACAGGCTTCTAGTCCCACTAACCACTTGACCTTCTCTGGGTAACTTTTATGTTCCATCTACCATCCCAAAGAAACATGTATCCTTATTTTTTCAGTTTCTACTTAGACCTGGAGGATGCTTGATAAACCCCTTTAAATTACAGTGTTAATGAGTAATGACAGGTCAACAAGTTATGTTTCCACAGAGAAAATTTACTCTAACATCTGATTAGACATTCATATCCAAAGAGCATTGAATAATAGTAGTGACCAACCTGTCCAAATTGCTTGCTGGTTGAAATAAGCCTTCATACACACTATTAAAATGTTTTATTTAGAAAATAATATAGCATTTAAAAAGGTTGTGCAATATATAGTATCACTACTTAGTAGTAGAAATGACTCTTCTGTTTTTAGAAGTATCTTTATGCATGGAATTAAGTATTGTGCTACTTGCTAAGTATAATTGTTTCTTATCTGTCCTACAGAGATCTTTATTGAGAAAATATTTTGATATAGTAGATAGATTTGCTTTCCTAAGAAAAATAAAATCATGCATACATACATATCTACATATGTCAGACATGGGTATAGATACAATAAAGATGTATGTGCCAGAAATCCTAAACCTCCAGTTTTCCTCATTGAGACCATATGAATCAAGTTCTATTCTATGAAACAGGACCTACTATAACAAGAATTATCTGTATTCTATGAAACAGGACCTACTATAACAGGAATTATCTGTTTTCATGCATATTAGATTGTGGTACTTGCCTCACTCCCATTAAATAAGTAACTGTTGTGGACCTTACATAAGTTTTTTTTTTTTTCGTGGTGGTAGTAAAACTTCACAATCCCTGAGCTATTTACCTGGTTGGCTTAATTTAGAATCACTTCCATGCTTTCCTATAGATCTATGTTAAGCCTCTTGCTGAACAATGTTAGAAATTGATGGAATGCACCACCCTGTGTTTCACAAACACACACAGTTTGCTTTTAACACTGATCAGCTCATCTGCATGCTTGGTTCGACTTAAGGAAAGTCAAATGTGTTCTTTCCTCTTGAGTCAGATAGGTGCTACTAGCAGTAAGAAATGAGAAGAATGAGTGTACAAGGTATGTTCCAGGTGCCCTTTGTCGCTTGTGATGAGTCTACACCATCCCTGAGCAGTAGACATAATAATTCTTCCCAGGAAATTTAAGCAGAAGGGAGAAGGGGGGATGTGGAGAGAAGTCTGAAAGTGAATTACATGTTTGAGGTTACACGCCTAGCCAATACCAGAGAATGTATTAAGACATGGGTCTGTTTGTCTCTAAAAGGCAGGTTATATGTCTGAGCAGGGGCAGTACCCACAGTGGACTCCCCTCGGTGACCAGATGTCAAAGAAATGACAATCGAACTTAAGCCAGAAATAGTCTTCCAATGATGTGCCTTTATTTAACTCCAAAGAACTGTGCAGTATCTCTCTCTACTGGATTGCAAGGTAAGGGTTTTATACCAGTGTTAGGAAACTTCTTGGGATACCTTTTATCCCCACTACCCCATCTCCTTCTCTTTGTTCTATCTCATGTTGAGGATCAACCTCAGTCCTTCTCACCCATGGATCTCTGATTCCACCTCTGGAAGTAACTTTCTTCATTTGTTTTTTTTCTAGAATTCTGTGCCATTCATCTCACATTTAATAATGTACTACCTTTTATGTGTCCGGGGATATTAGACATGATGGGAGAGAAATAGGAGGCTGGAAGTTTAGATCAAGCCATTAACATTAGTTTATTAATTTGTTCAATGTCTGATATCCTTCTCAAGATAAGAGAAGAGAGAGAGTGTGTGTGAGAGAGAGAGGGAAATAGGATTTCATATGTATTTCTAATCAATTATCTTGAGATTCAATTTCCTCCTCTGTTAAATGGGAATAAAAATTCTTCACATGCCTCCTTCATGGAGCTAATGTGATAGCATTACACCGTGAAATGGTAGTGTAAGGTTTTCAAAACCCCCAGATTTTAAAACATAAACACATAATAGTTATCATTAGTATTACTGTTAGGGCAACAACCAAAACAATAGCAGAAATCCATGAATCCATGAACCACTCAAAAAATAAAACAAAATGAACAAACACAGAAGCATAAAAACTTCCATTTAAGTTAAAACTGTTAGAAAACTGCCCATGTTAATCATACAAGCTTTTTTGGGGGGTCTGGTTTATTCCTGAATTCTTGGTAAAATTCAATTTTCCTGTTTACTTTAATATTTTAGAACCAGTAAAGATTTTAATAAGCGTCAGCCTATTTCTAATAGGCTTTTTAGGTAGTAAAGATTAAACACAAAGTTACCAGTGGGGATAAGGAAAAGACAGTTTAAACTATTCACAGAATGACATTATCCAGGAGTTCATAAAATCTGTTTAGCCATATCCAATTGCTTGCCAAGAATACACAAATCATTCTTATTTATATTCAGTTCTTCATATGTCAGTAAATTTGCAAGTACCAAAATGAAATTTTAAAAAAATGAACATAGTCTAAATCCTTCTTTCCCCAGTGTAGGAAATTTGAGAACATCTTTAACATTAGGAAGTTGGATTGGATCATGAATTGAATGTACATGGCAAGTTGGTCCATGGTCCAACTTCTTGCCCATGACAGACATTACTAATGGATTACAGCACTTGGCTACTGAGATAGAAGTAACCTGAGAATCATTATCTCCTTACTGCTCCCAGCAATGGCTATTAATCAGTTGGAGTTTTGGCATTATAGGCTCTCTTAGAATTCATCATTTAACTCAGACATTTTCAGAATATATAAATGCAATGAATTTGCCTAACTCCTAAAACTCATTTTGTTTTAAAATAAACAAACAAATAATCTTTTTCCATTTTCTGGAAGTTGATGACAAATTTCAGCATTTGAGTTGATATTTCTCATTTAGCTGTCTTCTCTGCTCCCCATTCCGTGAATGGTACCGGTGTCTCTCAGTAGGAGATGCCAAGTAAATGAAGCTGCCCAGCAGGAAACCCTGTTTGGCAATTCTAACAAGGCTTGAAGAATTGGTTTCCTCATTAGAAGCAACAAAAGCTTTCTATATGGTGACTTCAAAAGTTCTGGGCACCAATTTGATGGGGTGCTCTACCTGAACAAAATATTGAAGCTTAAGGAATACAAATAAAAAACAGATTCTTGGTAATGATGGCATCAGGCATTCCTTGTGACTCCAGGAGATAAAAATTCCATTTCCTTGTAATGCATCGTCTAGGCTGACAGACTTTAACCCCAGCGAAGGAAGGAAGGATTTTATCTTCTGAATGGGGATTGCCACTGGATGACTCCCACCAGGTATCCATGTCATTCAGATGCCATTTCATTTAAATCAGAATAATACTTGCTTTTATTCAAACTCTCCTATGTGCCCAGGACTGATCTAAGCATTTTATTGAAATTAACTCATTTAATTCCCACCAACTCTCTAGAATAGGTACTACTGGCATTGTTTAACAATTGACAAGAGAGGCAAAGAGATGTTAAGTACATGCCTAAAAGTCAAAAACAGTAGCAAGGGACAGAGTTTCCATGAATCCATGAAGTCTGGTTCCAGGATCTGAGCCTGAAACCACTGGATCCCCTGCCCCTCCCTCCTCGCATCTTTTCTTTCCTCTTTTTCCTCCTCCTCTCCCACTCTCCCTCTCTCCCTCTCACTCTGCCTCGCCTCACTACCTCTCAGTATTCTTGGGCTCTCTTTTTAGCTCTTAATAGGATTCTGTTCTTTAAGTGGAGTTTTAAAAAATTGTGATCCTTAGTTTATTTTAATTCCATTTCAGCATTTGACATTCGGCAGTAAATTGTTCTTATGTTCATTCCTGCCACATAGACACCCAGGCCCCATTTTGCCATAATTACATTTATGCTTTTCCTCTGCTTTTCTGCCTTATATGTATAGCATGTGTGTGCATTTATGTGTGTGCATATGTCACACACACAAACACAAATAAAATGTGTACATATATAGGTCGCACACTTCATGGCTTGCTCACAGTCTTGGGGTTTGGGGGTTGTTGGGTTTTGTTTCTCAGTCATAAACAATGTTTCCATTCTCCCACCATCCTCTAGAGAAGACCAATAAAATTTGACTCATGAAGAGAGAGAGAGGGAAAAAAATCCAGGAGGCGAAAGTAATATGGGGAGAAAATGAAAGAGATTTAGTGCAGCTATCAGCCGACCGTTGTGCTGTCTTTAAGAGTCTGTTGAAACAACATAATAAAAGGTAATAAAGGTTGGATTTATAGCCTACCTGGTGGAAAAGGCTTCCTGTTTGTATCTTGCAGCCCACTGACTGTTTTTGTCTTGGGAATGGGATTTTTTTTCCTAGACCCCCCTACCATCCCTGGACTCAAGAGACCTCAGAGCATCCAAATCAGGATGGTAGGTGAGGTAACTATTCTTTTGGCTCCTTCTCTTCCCTTCTTTGTCCTGAGATTTAGTGACCCCGTGATATCCTCTTGAAGGCTGTATATGGAGCAGTTTGCCTAGGAAAACACTCCATCGTCACTGAAATAGACAAAGGAAACTTTAGACCTTGAAATGGTCAGACCAGCCTCCAAAGGAACATGGGCTTGTTATTTCACCTTCCAGTTCAAGTAAATCTCCATAACTTCTAAATCAGTATGAATCACTCTTTTTGAGAGGATGATGGCACGCATGACCCAGGTAGCATGGGAAAGTCAAGCATCATGTTGAAGGAGTGGCATTTGCCCTCAAAAAGTTTAGACATATTTCAAAAGGCAGTTGTGACAATTCAGTCTCCTGAATTTGTGGTGTTCTCTGGCACTATTTGCTCCCTGCTTCATCAAACATTGGTTCAGCATCTTCATTATAACAGGCCATGTACCAGTGGCAAGGCTTCTAAGTGAGAAAGACCTTCCATGTCTTCATGGTGACAAACCCAGTCTAAGAGATGCCCCGCCACAGAGGACAAGTCCATGATGCTGGTGCATGTGTGCAGGGTTCAAGTGAGACAACGTGGAGATAGAGACCCAGCTAACTGGAAGGTTTCAAGTAGAGACACCCTGGATCTAGTCTCAAGGACTCACTTGAATGGAGAAATGAATTAATAAATGAAGAGTGGGGAGGAAAGAAGAATCTGAAGGTACACATTTAAGATCTCATTGTCACTCACAGATGCATGTGAGCCCAAGTTTCTTTCCCTCTTTGAACCTCAGAGTCCCCATCTGTGTGCTCAGGCCTTGTCCCTAAGTTCTCTTCCACTGCTGACATTCTAGATTACATGAAGGAAGGTAAAGGAATCATCCCTTTTTTCAGGTGGGGTGACTTTAGCAGCAGGTCTGAGGCTCCCCTCTTTTCGCCCTGGAAAATGAGGCCTTTTTCTTCAGACTGTACTCTTTCCACTGCTTGATTTTTATCTTGGTGTACTCAGGGATTGGAGGGCTCAGATTTTTTGCAACATAGAAGTTACAATGGTTACTCCCTCTCTCCTCCTGAACACTGGTTGAGGCCAAGAGGAAAGCCAGGAAATTGTAGGGAAGAAGAGGAAATGGAGACTCTGGAGGAAGCAAGGAGCAAGGGTGCCAGCAGCAAATTGCTGAGCCCCTAGAAGACAGACCTAATTATTAGGAATGAGTCATGATAATAGGCTGAATAAATCCCAGGAAAGTCAGGGCTAATGGTGTCTGCTGGAGCCGCATCGTCCACACAGAGGTGCATCCCGGCCAAGGCTGCGCTAATTGTCAGACCCAATCAGAAAGGCCAGGAGCATGAAATGAAGGATTAGTTCAGGAGGGTGAGTGCCAACCTCTCTGGGGACCCTGGCTGGCTAGAGCGCGTCCTGGGAGTGGGAGGGCGGGCCCAGGCGAGGGCGGCCTGATGGAGGGCAGGTGCTGTGGCAGTGGGATTCACAGGCTGGATCTGGGGGCTGGTGACCTCTGCAACCTGAAGTTACCGAGGGGATCCTGAGATCCTTCTAGCACCGAGTGTTTCCTCCCATAATCCCCTTTTCGTAATTGACTTCCATCATTTCAGTTTTTTTCTCTTCCTTCCTGCTTTCTAGTTCCCTCTTTCTCTCCTTTCCTCCTGCCTCCTGTGTTTCTTGTCTTTTTCTCTTCCCCTACACTCTCATTCTCAACCTTCTTTCTTCTTTTCTTTTTTTCCTGTTTCCTTTAACTCCTCCTTGATGGCCCATCCTTTTCTTTCTACTTTCTCTCCTAGTTTCACTTTACAATTTCTTTTTTAAATAAATGTTCCTCTTTGTTCTTTCTCCTAGACTCTTTCTTTTCTTTTTGTCTGTTCCCTTATGTTTCTGCCTCTGTTCTGATTTTTCCTTGATCATTTCCTTCCTTTAGCTGAGCTTGGGAAAGCAACCTTGGATTTTTTTTTCTGACTGGATGAAGGAGGCCTCCACCTCATCCTCTGCAAAATGCCTTCATGATTTATTCGATCCTGACCACAAATTAAAAATAGTTTTTTCCTAATAAAGGAAATTAAAGCTCCAAAGCACTAAGGGACAAGCCAAAGCCACACAACTATTAAATAGACATTGCATCTCAAATTTGTCTGAAGTCAAATTTCCCACATAGAATTTGAAATTGTATGTGTGTGTCCAGTAACCTTGGGCTTTGAACCTTGGGCTCAAAGATGATGTTACGGAGTTAGAGGTACCTTCCCAAGACTAGTGAAACATTTACAGTAGCATGTTTGTCGGTCACCTTTCCTGTCCCTAGGGATTAATTTATTCAACACTGAGTGGTCACCACAGGCAAGCACTGTTCTTGGCACTGAGAACACAGGACCAAATGACTCACCACAGGGCACTTGCAATCTCCTGGGGGTGATAGTACATAAATAAGTAAGAAAGTACATATGCAGTACAAAGGGCTAAGTTGTAGGTGCCTGCTACTGTGGGAAGGTGTTAGGTAGGTAGATGATGTGACTGGTGAGAGGAGACATGGGGGATTGTAAGATTGTTGGAACTCTGGTGCTCATCAACTCTTTATTTTCATTGCTATGTTTTTCCCCCATTTCCAAAAATGTGTGTGCTCAAATCATACCTTTCTTCTACTAATAACTAGTTTCAAATATACAATGGAAAAACTATTCTATCCAAACTAATAACCCACAGAGGACTAATATTGTAGTTTCACTGGGTGTTCATAAAATCTCTGTAGAGATGCCTTCCTTCATGACTTAATCTTGAACCTGACTTTTGTCTGATTCATTCTACAGATATATACCACTGACCAAGAAAATCCCCAGGATTCTCATTGCCATGCTCTCTGAATTAATTTTAGTAACCCAGAGGCTCAAGAGACCATTGCTGCTGAGCAATGGGTCCTAGCTGCCATCACACCCTGTCTTCAGCCTTCCTCACCACTCCCAAATTGAGATATTTTCTCCCTTTTTCTTCCATTGAGTCCAGTCCTCTTTGTCTGCCAGCGGTTGACCTGTGTCACAAGCTCAGTTGTATGCATAATGGGCAGGAGTCACTGGAGGATATTACCAACTGGCAAACAATGTCGACTTTTAGTTGCAAGACTTTCCGATGCTTTGGGTTTCTGTTTCCCGTTGGAGGAGAGCAATTATCCACGTCCCTGTGGAAACAAAGATCTTAATTCATGGTGAAGGTAATACATGATGACTTCCCCAGGACTGAGTCGCACTTCCCCCAATATCCAGAAAGCCCTTTACCTCCATATGCAAATACCTTCCCTCCTTCCAACTCGTCCAAAGGGTACCTCCTTCATGGAACCTTTTTTGATAACATAATTATATCCCCATCTTCCAAAGTCCTGGTATTTATGTGGGAAGCTGACTGGCATCTTGAAGCTCTGCTATCAAGGACATGCAGGAATTCGATTGGTGGTGTCTAACCTCTATATTCTTAATTCTACCACTGGATATTTCTTCCAGCTCCACAAATCTCCAAATTTGCAACAGATCTTTTGATTCTGGTCTTTTTTTGCAATTTCTAGGTCAGTGAGTTTGAGTGATCTGGATGGGGAACTAGCAAGTACAGCAGCCTGGAGTGGGGACCACCTGGGGATAGCCCAGCAAGTGTGTTTCAATGATTCAGAGGAGAGGAGTAGGAGTGGGGCAGAGAAGAGGAGTATTGATCACGGACTGAATTTTAAGTGCACCTCCAGAGATGATTATAAAGCCATGATTAATGGTCTGGAGGAGCTCACTAGCAGAACAAGAAGTGTGGAGAATGGAAAAAGTCTCTGGAAAGTGCCAGTAAAGAAACCCTGCGTGCGTGAGAAAGGTTTCAGAAGCCAAAAGGTAGGCTTGCAATACTTTTAGGAGCAACTACATTTATTGAAGAATGTGTTACTTCACTTTAATAAATAAACTCCAGAAATTTTAAGATTAACACCTCGAAGGTTTCTCCCATAGCACAGTAGCTTATCTATGAGGGCAGCATGGTTTTTTGGCTTCACTTTCCCAGAAGGGAAGAAGGGAACATGTGACCTCAACAGGGAAAGGGAATCCTGGAGACCTCATATCAACAATGAATTGCTTTTGTCCCCAAATTCCTTTTGCTAATAGCTCATTGCTGGGAATTAGGTGGTCTTTCCTAAATATAAAGGGCCAGGAAAGCTAGTCCTATGTGTGTAAGAGGAGAGAAGGATCAGATATGTGTGAACACTAAGAGTCTTGTTATTGGCAGCTTAGCCTTGGGACCCTGTCTGGATTCCAGCTGGCTGGGTTCCACAGTCTGTGTGCATAAGAAAAAGACAAAAGCTGGATAAAGAAAAAGTGAACTTTATATAGTTTGATCAAACTAGGGAGAAGCAGGTAGATTGTGTCTCCCTGGTCCCATAGAAGTAGTTGCAATTTATAGAAACAAAAGCTAGGTGATAGACATGCATGGTTTAGTTGACTGAAGAGGGGCAAAGGGGCAAAAGGCATGAAATACATAAATGCAGATTTAATTAGTGTTACAATTTGGATGTGAAGGGTCCCATTGTCTTGAGACAATGCAAGAATGTCCAGAGGTGAAATGATTGGATCATGACATGTAAAACCTAATCAGTGGATTGATTAACTGATATGGATGAACCGGGTGGTAATTGTAGGCAGGTAGGGTGTGACTGGAGGAAGCAGTCACTGGGGGGTGACTTTGGGGTATACATTTGTCCCTGGTGAGTGAAACCTTCTTTCTGGTTCCTGTTTTTCCATGTACTGAGCTGCTTTCCTCCACCATGCCCTCTCCGCCATGATGTTCTGCCTCACCTTGGGCCCAGAGCTATGAAGTTGTCTAACCATGGACTAAACTTCTGAAACTGTGAACCTAAACAAACTTTTCCTCATCTAAATATTCTAGTTAGGCTATTTTGGCCATAGCAATGCAAAAGCTAATAAAACAATGAGCCTGTATTAGATAGTCTGAGGCAGGGGGGCGATCTATGCTCCCAGGCTTTGTTGGCACCTATCAGCATGGGGTCTGCAGTCCTTCAGTTTCCAATCTCAGGGAGAAGTTTCCACTTCTCATGAGGAATTTGTTCTGAATTTGGGGGATGAGGACAATTTCGTTCTGTACTATAGGAGAAAGAGAATTATAAAGGAAAGAAAACCCACAAAGTGAGGACAAAAGAAAAGTAGATAATACCACTGCATCTCAGTCGCTTCATCTCTCCAAGAAAGATGGTCACATCTACTACACTAAGGACATCAGAAGATTGCATGAGCCAATGCACATGATGTCTTGAAATACCAGTCAATGGCAAGATGTTTTAAAAACTAATATTGCCTCCTAATGGTTTGTTGTATCACTTGAAAGCATAAAATGCTAGATTTCATGTGTTATTCTGGTCCAGCTTTTTCATTCATTCAAGAATTCCCACTGCAGAAGAAGATCCTAAACAAGATGGACTGTCAGAACAGCTGGGTAGCTCCACACAGTCACACCCTACTTCAAAAGGATCAGAGCAGGTATTTGCTCCCTTCCAGATTTGGGGGGCCTGAAGCTTTTTGAATAAGCCTCAAAGAATTGTGCCAAATGCAAAATGGGTAGCATGACTGTACATTTTCAAAATGCACTGGTCAATTGCAAGAAAACAAAGTGTATAAATGCATTCTACTTTCATGTATAACAAATTAGAACAATTAAAAAACTAAAATATAAATCTGATACTGCTTTTGGGAAACAGTAGGCTAAAAATAGTCCTGGTTTTCCTGGATGTGGTATTATTTTGATATTGGTCTTTGTGACCTATCTGCTTTTGCCATCTCTGCTCCGTTCCAGTGGTTTTTACCTTCTCTCCTCGTTCATGTCTGCAGTATTCAGAGCGCAGGCTGAAAACTGCATGCTTTTTTCATGGTTGTGTTAGCTCGCCTTTCGCTTATTTACTGGTTCATTTATTGATTCATCCAGCCTTTCCTTTCTCTCCATAAAGTCATCCAGTTTTCATTTAGCACATTCTTTTCTCTGGGCACAATGTTAGGCACTAGAGAGAGCCTAAGGGAAGAAAGTAACAATGGAGAAAATTATGTGTCATTTGGCGAGAGATACAGACAAGCAAACACACAAATTAGGAAAATATGTTGCAGAATGCAGTGGAGCCCAGAGTTGGGAATGTCTATGAACCTATGAGAGGAGGTGGGTGGAAGAGGACTTCTCGGAGGAGGTGACAGGTGGACACATTGCTGAAGGGGTTTTTCAAGTGGGGAAGGCAGTTGGGCATGGTGGATAATAGAAAGAACCTGAGCAGGATGCCACATGTAGGGGAGCCTGACCTGCGTGGGGCCCGGCAAATACTCTAAGAAGCTCTTGTCAAGTGCATGCGTGATGTTGCCTCTTCAACACTACCCCACAAATTAATTGTAAGGGTTATACATGATAACTTAACTAGTGCCTAACCTAGTGCCTGGCGTACAACGGGCACCAGAAAAACCTTAATTCTCAAATCTAATGTCCTTGAAATTGCATTTTTTTGTCTTTCCAGTCCCTGGTATCTGACAGGAAGTAGCAGTTCAATAAAGTTACTTTGAATTTAAGTCAGTTCTTGCCATGGGTCCCAGTTTTAACTTCCTTTTCATCCTATGAAGATCCCAAAGGCCAGAACCAGGGCAGTCTATTCTCCAAGCCTCTCTCTCCCTCTCTGCTTGGGGAGATGGCTTGCTTCTCTTCTGCAGTCTGTTTCTCTGCCTCTGGGGAATCTCCTCTCATGTAAATTCTGCAATTAGAGGCTCCCACCCCCTCCACTAGAGCCGCATCTGCCTCCCTAGATATGCGCCCATTTGATTGTGAGGAGATAATCACAGGGGCCGCTGCAGCCTACAGCTTGGTGAGGACAGAAATTCTGAATAAATTTATGGTTTCAGGAACAGGGATCCCCCTCTCACATCCCATCATTGCTTCCTGTCTCCCTGCACTTTTGGGTTCAAGGCACAGAATCCTGATTATTATTTTTTTTAAAAGAACATATAAATTAGGTAAGAGGTAAAAAAAAATATATATATATATATATGCCCTTTTGGGTAGATGGAGACTGTGAGGGTCAGAGATAAAGCTTTTGACTGAGGTCATGATGTCGAGCAGCCATACAGTCTAGCACAGCCTTCAGGTTTTTACTGTCTGGGTTTATGGCATCCGTGGGAGAAAGCAAGAAAGAACACAGCAAAGGAGTTTTTCCTTGAGATTATTTGGTTTCGATTTGCATGTGTGTGTATGTGTGTGTGTGTGTGTGTGTGTGTGTACATCTATATCATTAATTTAAATTACATATTCAAATTAACTTTTAAAAAATTAGGCACATGTGCACATGGAAAGAAATGTCTGAAACACATAAATACATTAGGAAGAACCCTAAGTCACTCATTATATCACCATCCAGAGATAATTGTTGGTTGACACATAATATGCATATATCGCTATATGAAATTTTTATGAAATCAAGATTATAATTAATGCACATGAGCACACGTAGTTCTTATTCACTTAGGTTTATACTGTACATGTTTCCTCAGGCCATTAAATATTCTTCAAAAACAAAATTTGGTTTGACTCCATTATTATTTGGAGCTTTATCACTGTTTCTTCTCTTTGCTCTTTAATTTGAGGAAAGAAGCAAACAAACAAACAAAAAGGACTGGCTTAAAAGAAAGGAGCTGCGTTCTAGTCCTAACTCTTCCACTAACTAAGCCTCTGCATGCTGTGTCTCTCTTTGCCCATCTGTGAAATAGGGGTGATGGTTTTCCTTTTTCCTGCCGCACAGCCTCCTCCGGAGTTCCTGTGGCACTGTAGTGACTACTTGATGGGTTTACCCAGGAATGTGGGATTGCCTGGCACCACCTTGGTCCTGGTCCACCTATGGGAGGATTCCTATTGCTCTTCTTCACCAGCGCAGGCCCCAGACCTCCAGGAGGTAGGTTTTACCTCTCCCTGGCAATGCTTTGAGGGGTGGGACGGTTCATGGGAAGCACTTCTGCTCCAATTGTCCTCTGGCTTTGTCTGTCTTGATGAAAAATGACCAGTTATTATTTCCTACCTTTGTGTTTGGGAGGCCCAAAAGAAATCAGTAGCCGCCTCAAAATAGCTGCTGTTGTTGTAACAGCCTTTTCATTGATGGATTTAAGTGTGGTGTTTGGTATCGATTTTAAGCGTCCATCCCAGGGAGGCTGTGCTGTGGGAGAAGCATTGGGAACATCACCACCAGACCCTGCTGCATGCTGAGTGGCCTTCTGGAAGCTGGGGGAAGTGTGTTTGGGCTACAGAGAGGCATCTTGCTTTTCAGAATAAATGTGAATGTAGAAAAGGTGTTTTCAAAGGCACAACCTTGTAAAGCAGATGTTGACCTCTTATTGGATTATTTGCTAATATGAGAAATTTGAAAATTTCAACCCCCGATTTGATATTCAGCTGGCTTTTAAGTCTTTGTCTTTCAATATCTTTGGTCCTCCTCAGCCACCAGTTCTTAAAGGCAAAGAGTGAACCTATAATAAAGGTTCTGTAATGTCTTGAATTAATCTTGTAAAATGACAAAAGACTTTCCAATATTTTTTCTCTCCTTCCTTTCTTCTTGTGTTTTATATTTCCGTCTCCTGGCTTCCAGGCTTCAGTGACTTCCTCCCACTCTTTTTGTCTTCAGAAAACAAAACCAAAAACTTTGTATCTTCTACATTTAAAATAGGTGCTAAGGCATTGTGAGAAATCTAAAGTTAACCGATAATGTCTTTGACTTTTGAGAAACACACTGATGTAGAATTTATAGACATATATACGTTCTCATAAATTAAGGAACAGAACAAATTGGAAAGAAGTCAGAGAAAGTAGTGGGTAATAGATAGAGGGACAGGACCTTCATCTGTTAACGACTTAAAGAGACCCTAGGACACAAGAGTCCTCGGTCATCTCACATGTGAAGGAATTTGTGCCAAGAAGTAAACACTAGAGCAAGATCTCATCATCAGGCTGATGTTTGTAATTTATTTTCCTGAGGTCTTTGCCTGTGAAAGTCTCAGGTTTAATCACGGGTCCAGCTGCATACTGGTTATTAATTTACCTAAGCTTTTCTCTGTTTTCTTACCCACAAAACAAAACCTTGCAGGATGGCTGTAAGCACTTTGTGAAATGGCGGATGCAGTGCGGCTGACCTGGTCACTTTGGCGGCACACCCGCCCCCGCTACCCTCAAGCCAGCATTCTCCTTTGGAAAGTCACAGGCACTACTGGGAATCACATCCCTTCCATTTAACAGATGGATGGAGATACATTTTGGGGAGGTTGTTTGGGTGTTTGAATCAGACGCTAATGACAACTCACTTTGGCAGAAAAACAAACTCAGACCAGTGGGGTTCTTGGAATATTAGTCCTATTTGTCAACAAAAGAATCAATCCGTCAGCAGGACCCACTGAGCAGGCAGCTCACACAGGGCTTTAGAGACACAGATGTGGCAAGTGCTACCCTCTCACAGTGAGTCTGAGACCACAGCTCCCTTCTTAGATCTGAATGATGCCCCAGAGCCTTCCAATGCTCCAGCCCCACCTGTAGTCCCCAGGATCCATATAATTTTTATGAATCTGTAGTTCTGAAATGGACAATTATTTACCCAATATCACAGAGTGAGCTAGCAGTGAACACTGGAAGCAATCTAACTTTCCCAAACTCAGTGAAAATGATTTATTTCTCACAAGAAAACGCTTTGCTAAGTGCTGGTCAGCTCCGGTATTCGCTGAACCTGAATACCTCCTCATTAAATGTTCTCAGAACAGGGAGAGAAACACTTGGTGTGTTTCTCTAGAAAGGAAAACATTTGCCAATGAGTGTGTGAGGTTGTGTAATGGAAGCTGAGACGGAGACAGGTACCAGGAATTGTGAGACAGGACTGAGGTAAGCGATTGAGGCAGAGAACAAAATCAGAGCCTGAAATTGAGAGAGAAGCCGAGAAAAAGACGCTAAAGGAAAATTCAAGAGATAAGACACAGGAGGCACAGAAAGAGGGTGAGAAAACAGAACCAGACAGTCCAATAACAAGAGAAAAACATGAGAGAAGAACGAACTAGCACGGGCGACAGGAAGGCAGGGGGACCTGGATTGAAAACCCAGCAGTCAGAAAAATGTGTGGCTCTTGCAGCCAGCAGGCAGCAGCAGGGGGCGTCAGAGCTCCACGGATGCGAAACGGTGCCGCAGGAGGGCGTATCGCAAGACAGGGAGCAGAAGAGAAATTGGAGGAAGAGGAAAGGCCTGGGGAACCCACCTTGTGACTTTGAGACTGAAGAAGAGTGAGTTCTGCTGCTTGGGGGACTCGAGTTCAGTAGAGCAGCAGCACCCCAAGCATCTCTCTGGTCCACCCTGACACAGAAGGTATAGAAATGCTTGTTGAAAATTATAGGGAAGGTTTTCCCAACGAGTAAGTCCCAAGGAAATGGCCTCTGCTTAAGGGAAGTGCTTAAACACGTAGGCACTGTATTAGGCAGAGTTTATTCAGTAGCAAGTGGAATATTTAATTGGTGCTAGCTTATCCAAACATCTTCCTCTACCTGACCTCTCCCAAAGACAGAATTATTAGGAACCTACTCGGAAAGCTCACAGATAAGGAAGCAATGGGAAATAAGGAAAAGACCAAAGAGCCGATACCAGGACACTGTCTGCTTGTTTTCTTTTCCCCTCTTCCAGTCTCATTCCTCCAGCCTTCTCCCTCCACTCCCGCTTTTTGGTTTTGCTGGGAATGGAACCCAGGGCCTGCCTCCAAAGCATGGCTTTTCTATTGAGCTACATCCCCAAACTCAGCAGACTTTCCTATGCAGTCCTATCCACCTCATGTCCTTGTTCAATCTCCAGAGAAATCAAGGCAGGAACTCACTTACAATTTTAGTTAAAAAAAAAAAATGCAGAAGTTTTTTTTTTTTTTTTTTTTTTTTTGCGGTGCTGGGGATTGAACCCAGGGCCTCGTGCTTGCAAGGCAGGCACTCTACCAACTGACCTATCTCCCCAGCCCCAGAAGAGTTTTCTGATAGACTCAGCCCTTGGGTCATGTGACCAAGTCTTGGGTCAATCACATTCTCGAGGAGAATTAATCTGATTGGTCAATTTGAACCATGCACTTACTCTTGCGCAGGCCTGAAGAAGGGGACCGAGAACCTTGGGGTCTAATGGTTTCTTGTTAGAAGGAAGGATTAGAATCATGACCTCTGAAGCTGCACCAGTTTAAACCTACTATTAAATGCACCTTGAAGAAGTGAGTTCCCTGAGTTACTCTAAGCTTCCTTTCCCCTTCTATAAAAAGTCGTTAGTTGTACCTGTCTTGTCAACCCCCAGGAGTAGTTATGGTGGGAAACAGAACTCACAGTGTTTCCAAATGGGCATGCAGGTTAGCTGCAAGATGAAACGGACCACAGGCAAGGGTCAGGAGCTTACAGGCAAGGGTCAGGAGCTTACTTGGGTGTTAGTTTTAACAACTATATGAATTTGGATACATTGTATACCTCTCTGGATTTAAATATCCCCAACTATAAATTGCAAGTATTTGACTAGGTTTGCTTATTATGTTTAACCTCTTTTGTAGTCTTTGATATCTTCAATAAACTGAACAAATATAGATGCCCTTTACTGTACTTCTCAATGTGGGGAAGTTTATGAATCCCCTAAAAGTCCATCCACAGATCTTAGGATAAGAACTCTTGGATTAGATCATCTTCAAGGTGGTATCTGACTCTGTTCAGCTGATTAAAAAGAGGGAATGCATTCTCAGGTGGAAAAGAAATTGCTATGTATCAAGAGGATGTATTTCTCTCTTTGGATTAAATCCCTTTTCCAGAAAAATCACGTATGTTTCTCATTAATTCTTCCCCCAGAGGACTCCTTTTCTTCTCTTCCCTTTTCTCTCTCTACCTCCTCATCTTTCCTGTGTTGCAGGTAGTCAAGTGTGGGTGTGACTGAAGCTTCTTTTCCATCAGGAAGTGTTGCTATCAGGGAAATAGATGGGACATAGATCATCTCTTATCTGCATCTCCAAGAACTTAAGTGATTTCTCTCCCCCAACTAAAATAAATCAAAGGAGAGGGATTTTAATTGTAGTCACCAGGTGGTGAATTCAATACATCCACACAGTCTCCACACTGGTGGTGCAGTCAGATGAGCTTGTCTCTCCAGCAGGAGGATAATGGGATTGCAAAAGTCTGGAGAGGGAGAGCTCTGGGGATTATAACAGCCGCTCCCTGGTGGGAAGGAAACAGCCAGGCAAGGCCTGTTAAATATAAAGGCCAGAGAGAGAAACATTGCCTGGTGTCAGGGTTGTCTCCACTCAAGCTCCTTTGTGAGTGGCTTCACCGAGGGACCCGGGGAGCATGCCACACAGGCACTATTCACAGGAGCTGCAGATGGATCCTCCGCATCACAAATTTCCCCCAGCCATCAGTTTGGAGCAGTGGCCCAAGCTCTAACTTGGACATTAAAGTGATCTAGATTCATGTTCACTGACCATTCTTGAAGTTTTTCAATTAATAAATATTTAACAAGTGCCTAGTGCACTACTCTGGAGTGTGGGGGGGTCTATCAAGAAAAACAAAACAAAAACGAACTAGAGATCTGGATCCAAGTTGAACATATATATAATCTACTACCTAATGGTTCTATTGCTGGGTGTTTAAGAAAAATGAAACATACACTCTCAAAAATGATTTAACATATTCATTCACAGAAGATCTTTCATTATAGCCCAAACCTGATGACAACCCAATTGTTTATCAATAGGTCAATAGATAAATTATGTTACATTCATCACAATGCAATACTATTTAGTAGTAAAGAAACAGACAGCTGATCTTCAGAAGGACATGGATAAATCTCAGACACATTTGATTGGCTGGAAGGATCCAGACACAAGAGAGTAAATATTATAAATTTCCACTTAATTGAATCATAGAAAAAGTAAGAGTAATCTATTGTTGTAGAAATCAGATCGATCTGCCCAGGATGGGGAGTGTGTCACAGAAAACTATTTGAGGTGATAAAAATGTCCAATGTTGGATTAACATGTATTTGTTTGTAAAAATCTCATCAAACTATACATTAAAATAAATACATTATAATTTTATTAGAAATTTAGTTTGCTAGAGTTGGGGAAAAAAGAACAGTTTAATTCATAGTCCATATGGAGCTTGCCTTCCAGTATTGAAAAAAAGTGAACGAATTTAAAGCATGCCCAATAGTACAGCAGATAGTAATAGGTGGTAAGAGGAGAAACGGAGTTGTTAGTTTTAGTGAATGGCAGGAGAGTCTGAGGCGCTGTTTTATGGTGAGAGAGTCAGAGACAGCTTCCCTGATAAGTGGGCACTTGAGAAGTCCTGAATGAGTTGAAGATGCCAGCAGATGACTCTGTGATGAAAGGCAGACCAGACCTCAAAAGGAGCAAGTGCAAAGGCTCTGAGGCAGAAGTGTCTTTGCCCCAAGGAAGGACAAATACAGTAGTATGGCTGAGCGGATTGGTTAAACTGGGCATAACTAAAGTCTTAGAGGCGGAACCGTATCCAAACACACCAGGCTTTGTGCCATTACTTGGATTTTAGCTTTCGTTCTGAATATGATAGGGAGCAAGAGGATGTTTTAAGTTGTAGATTGACACAAGCTGACTAGGATTTCAAAATTGCTACTCGAGAAAAGATACTAGATGTGGGATGGGGAAAAAGGAGGCCATACAGAGGAATACATGGTCATATTCTGGATTTTTTTTCTTTTTGGCAGTGCTGGAGATCAAACCCATGGTCTTGCAAATGCCAGGCAAATAAATGCTCTACTACTGAAACACAACCATGAAGACAGAGCTGAGTTTTAGAAGAGCTTGTTACGGGGAGGAGAATAAGATAGAAATTAGGGATGCCTTCCATGTAGGGCCAAGCAACTGGAAGGGTGGAGTAAGCATTGTGTGACATTTAGGAAGACCTTGAACTTTCTCACTTTTAGTCCGTACATCTCTGTAATAGAAGTACTAAATACTGCTTCTCAGCGTTTTGTATGGAGACAGGGGGACCATAAGTGACATGCCTAACACAGGAGAAATTCATTATCTTAAAATGCATTTGTTCTTCATTAATGAGTTGATAAACATTTTCTTTGGTACAGGGTTTCCAATTTGATTAACTCAGCGATTATCATTTCCAGATATCAGAGAACATCATTATAACCATTTTGCAGAAGTAACTGACACTTAATGAGATAAAGTATTTATGCTTAATGTCAAATGTTGTTGCAAACTGCTAGTCACCATTCTGGGTCTTTTACTGTCACTGTGTCCTGATTCCAAATCCCTTTGGCCTTCCCTGTAGTTCTGGGGTCTTTTTGAGAAGTTAAATTCATCTTAAACACATATTTTCTGAACATTGACTTTCTCAAACTTCAAGAGTAGGGAGACGATTCACAGGCTGTTGTCTTGCATTCTGTACTCTCTCTCATTGTTTTCTTCAGAGAAAAGTCATATTGATAGCAACTAAAAAATGAAAAAAATCTTTAATGAAAAAAATAAATACCTTGTGTTTTTTTCATCTAATAATGTCAGCCACACAGTCAGGTTGGTTTTATTATTGTGTTTATAGATAAGAATGAAACTCTGGAAATTCAGGTGACCTATAAGGTCTTCCATGTAGTTACCACAAAGTTCCTTACGTTCATCTGAGTGGAAAAATATTGCCATCACACAACAGTATCTCTGTCCTCTTTCTGATCCATGGTCATGGTTCAAATAGAAAAAGCACCAGCAGCACATGACCTTCATCAGGAGCATTGCCAGCCCTGAGTGTTAGAGAACCTGGCACATTGGGGAATTCGTTGGGTCTTGTAGGTTTGAGGCCCAAGGTGTTCTCATGTCTGCCACTGACTGCATCAAGGTCAAGACTTGGAGAAAAGGGACTTCTGAACCTCCAGCACGGATTCCAGGGGAATTTTTGCAGCTGGCTCAAAGTAAGAAGTTGCTCAGCTCAGATTTGGAGCTTTCTGCTGCTTTTGTGGACTCACCATTAGGCAAATGAGCGGGTCTGAGGGAGGCCGATAAGGCTTGGGGAGAAAATGTGCAAGTGTTTCCAGAGAAGGTCCTTTGAAGCAGCCACAGAACAATAAAGCTGCTGGCCTGAGATAGGAAAGGCCTTGAAAAATAACCAAATGAGGGCCTCTTCCCTAATTCCATAGAGCTGAATTTTATCAGGAAGGCCACTTGTGCTTATAGAAAGCTCTAATCACTCATGGTAGGACACAAATTCCCAGGGAGACTGCAGTTGCTGATCTGGTCTAAATGTTCAGGATCCTGTTTAAAGACAGGTTTCTCACTGTGAGGCCTGCCTGATCCATTCTTGCAGTTTCTGTAGAGTCTTATGAGCATCTGGACCATCTGAGAATCATGCTTTCCAAAGGCCATCCCTTTTTCCTTAGAAGGATTAAGCTTCAAAGATCCCTTGGGGAGAACAACATTGGCCACACCTTGCTTTATCATGCCACATTCAAAAAAGGATGCAGGAAGGGCACAGGAACCCCTGCTACCCCTGTCGCCAAGACAATGGTTGAAAACCTTGGTGTCATAGCTTCTTATTTTTCCAAGTCTTTATTCTCTTGGGCAGTGAGAAGTATTGACTTTGGAACCAGAAGACTTAAAAACCTTGCTCATTCTTTTATTTAAATTTGGCTTAACTCATGACCTTTAACTGGGGTCCAGTTTTTTTTCACTCTTGAAATAGCAACTATATTCCTGATTATAGGACTATAGGAGCTTCAATTTCAATAGTAATTTTAAGGTTGCTCCAAATATTGTTGGGCACCCTCTAGTAGTCCTAATTTTGTAGAGGTGAACTTCTTTTATTTCTCCTGTTTGCTAGAATGTCTCTGTTTCCAAAGCTTCTCTCACACCTGAGCTCTTTCTTTCCGTTCCTCTTATCCCACCACATCAGTTTCATCTACTCTCATTGACTCATCTGTCCAATATAAGTTTAGACATCATTTCCTCTGGGAAATCTTGCTTCATCAGTTCCCTCTGTAGGATTCCAAAGCACTCTGCTCTTCCCCAGAATAGCTCTTATTAAAGTGATAATTTACTTGGCCATTTCCTGCATGAGATACAATCCGTTGAGAGCAAGGGCCAAATCAGTTGGAGACTGATGCTAAAGCTACCTTTTCCCCTAGATTACAAAACTTTCCCTTGCTTTGTGTGCGTTGCCAACCTCTGACTCTTCTAATTAAATCATCCATATTCCTATGAAGTAAGTTGTATTAATCAGATCACACAACCACAGAACTGACATTCAAAGAGGTTAAGACACTCAAATTATACAAGTTATTAAATAAAGTCTACAATTTGTTTCTGGTTCTTAGCCTTTAATAAAAAAAATTCATTAACTTGTTTTTATGTGCCATGCATTATATTGTTTACAACTATATAATATTGGAGTAGCCAAATCTGTATTCTGTAAATATGGTTGCATAGTCTTAGAGAAATTGAAGAACTCACACAAGGTTACATGGAGATTGTGGGGCCTGGATTAAACTCAATTCTATGAGATCCTGAAGTCTATGTTCTTCAGTTCTATCAGATCCTGAAATCCACATCTCACATACTCTTCCAAAATCTTGGTAGATTCTATTATACCACAAAACTCTTTTTATGGTTCAGCTGCTTTAGTTAATAAGCTCATGTTCTCTTATTCCTTCTTCATAGATGAAAATTTCCTGTTCAGTACTCTTAACAAACAAAATCTATAACACTTGAATGTGGCTGCCAAGATATTTGGAGGTTTTACTAAGAATTTTATGAAAAGGGACATTTTTGGCCATTGGGGTAATGACAGAGAATAGATACATCCTTTTTATTCAAAAGTTAACTTTCCAATTTTATTACAATCTTTTACTCAGTAAAGAGGATGACCAAGAATAACCAAGAATTCTTTAACTCTTACATATGAAAAAATGTTTTCTTCTTCTCCTTCTCCTTCTTCTCCTCCTCCTCCTTTTTCTTCTTTCATTAGGTATTGAACCCAGAGGAACTTAACCATGAGGCATATCATCTGGTCCTTCTTATTTTGAGAAAGGGTCTTGCTACATTGCTTAGGGCCTCATTAAGTTGCTGAGGCCTTTGAACTTGTGACATCTGAAGGAATTTTGAAGGGATTGGGATTGCTAATGAAGAGAAGAAAACTGTTTTTTTTTTTATGTATGTGTGCATTCTCATATGAGGCTGAATCTAGTGAGAGGGTTAGTAATGATAGTTGTCTTTAAATGTAAAAGACTGATAAATGGAAAGTATAAGGAAGTGGGTATTTTCTCAACACAGAGAAAGGCTTTAAGTCAACTACTTTCCAGTGGAATGGTATTGGCTTCTGAAGTCACAATCATTCCATAGCTGGAAATATTTATGCAGAAATTACCTGAGATACCATGGATGAGATTTCTATAGAAAAGTGTGGTCATCCAATAGATTACTCAAACTGGAATCCCCTTGAGATGAGAGAAGGAGTTTACATAAATAATTTTGTGAGGGGAGTAAACATACCAAGGTACTTGAGGTCACCCTGTGCACAATTTTTTTTTCAGATTTCTTCCAAATCTAAGACTCCATTATATGAATCTGAATTTGCATTTTCTGTGTATTGTGATACTAAATTTTGAGAAATTGACTAGAAAGAAGTGATAAGTGGTGTATTTTTTAGAACTTCAAGGAACCTTAAATCCCTAAGGTTTCTTAACTTGTTTATTGGCAGGTTGACTGGAGGTGTCTAATGACTTCTCTTACATGACAGACAGTTCTTTGGGGCTGTTAACCTAAACATCTTCTCCATGAAACCTTCCCACCTGGTTTGCTCAGGTTTCCTCACATGCAGTTGAATTTACAAGACTGTAAAGAAAGCTACAAGATTTCCAGAGGGCATTTTTTTAGAAACTGAATACTGTCTGATCTATTGGTCTAAGCCTGTCACAATGCTTGTACACATGTAAAGGGTTTCAAAATTTCAAAGTTAGGGAAATAAACCCTACCACTTTATAGAAGTCAGTCAATGCCACATTGCCAAAGTACATGCATAAAATGATGAGAGGAATTCATGGCCAAATTTTGCTCTCAACCACATGTGTAAAGGGACTTTTCTTTATCTTCATACTGAAATTCTTCCTGACTTTTACCAAGCCAAATAATAATCTCTTATGCTGACCAAAGTATGTTTTCTCCTCCCCCCCCAATTACCTATGCCTTTCTTCCTACCCCAGATTCTGGAAACTACCATTTCACTCTCTACTTTGACTATTTAGAGTCCTCATAAAAGTGGTATATCATAATATACATAACAAAATATCCTTCAGTTTCATCCATATTGTTGCAAACAGCAGAAGTTTCTGCTTTATTAAGACTGAAAAGAATTGTGTATATATGCCATATTTTCTTGTCCATTCATCTGTCAATAAACATTTAGATTGCCTCCACTTTTAGATTTTTGAATAATGTTACCTTGAACATAAGAGTGTGGATATCTTTTGAAGTACTGATTTCAGCTGCCAGGGGTGGTGGTACATGCTTGTAATTCCAGCAGCTTGGGAGGTGGAGGCAGGAGGATGAAAGTTTGAAGACAGCCTCAGCAACTTGGTGAGGTCCTGAGTAACTTAGTGAGGCCCTGTCTCTAAATAAAATATAAAAAGGGACTGGGGATATGGCTCATATGGCCCTGTGTCCAATCCCTGGTACCAAAAAAAAAAAAAAAAAAAGGCACTCAAAATACTGATTTCACTCTATTGTATACGTATTTGGAAGCAGAATTGCTAGATAATGTGATATTTTTGTTTTTAATCTTTTGAAGAACTTCCATACCATTTCCCACACTGATGGTGTCGATTTATGTTCCCACCAACAATGCTGACAATTTCAATTTATCCATATCCTTGTCAACACCTTCTATGTTTTGTTTCCTTGATAGTAGTCATTCTTAAACATGATATCATATCTCATTGTGAAATTGCAG
The DNA here is from genome assembly GCF_902686445.1 of Sciurus carolinensis. Classification (NCBI taxonomy): domain Eukaryota; kingdom Metazoa; phylum Chordata; class Mammalia; order Rodentia; family Sciuridae; genus Sciurus; species Sciurus carolinensis. The sequence continues at coordinate 16,756,479 of NC_062226.1, read as the reverse complement.
GGAAATTGCATTTCACTGATGGAGTGTTCAACACCTTTTCACATGCCTGTTGTCCATTCGTGTGTTTTCTTTGAAGAAATGTCTAATCCTCTCCCTTGCCTATTTTAAAAATCAGATTGTTTTTGTGATTGACTGTTGAATAGCAGGCATTTCTTATATATTTTGAATATTAACCATTTATGATAGATATGGATCATACCTATTTCTCCTAGGTTGCCTTTTGGTTTTGTAGTTTGTTTTCCTTTTTCAGTTTGATATAATTCCACTTGTTTATTTTTGCTTTTTTTGTCAGTTTTTTTTTTTTTTTAATATTCTTACCTACAAAATCATTGCTAAAACCAATGAGGAAGAAAGGCAGATATTCTAGTTCCCTCTTTTACTCTATGAGTTTTGCTGTTTCAAGTCTCAGATTTATGTCTTTAATCCATTTTGAGGTGATTTTTATTCTTGCATAAGTTGAGGATCTGATTTTTTCCTTTTGCATGTGGATGTCTAGTTTTCCCAACATGATTTTTTGAAGAGACTTTTTTTTTTTTTTTTTACCCTATTGTGTTTTCTTGACACTTTTGTTAAAGATCAGTAGATTGTACAAATATAGGTTTATTTCTGGGCCCTCTATTCTGTGCCTTTGGCCTATATGCCTGTTTATGTGTCATACTGTTTTGATGACTGTAGTTTTATAATATATTTTGATGTCAGGAAATGAAATGCTTCCAGCTTTAATCTTCTTGTCCAAAATTGTTTTGACAATTTGGACATTTTGTTGTTCTGTATAAATTTTAGGATTGCTTTTTTTTGTTTATATAAAAAATGTCATTAGGCATTTTATAGAGATTGCATTAAATTGTTTATTGCTTGAGTAATATGGACATTTAATCAATAACAATATTAGATGATTCAAGTGTTTTTTCTAGTTTCCAGAGTTCTTTAATATTCAATTATCTTTTTTATTCCACAACACTGTATCTTTTTAAATGCTTGGCTTAGGGAAAGTTATTTCATACATTTGTTCTTCAGTTGCCTTGTTCATCAAATGGAAAACATTCTTACCCTATGTCTTAGAGTCATGGAATATCCAATGAAACCATTTAGGTATGGTTAACAGTGACATGTAGTATGAGATGTGAGTTATTTTCATTAATATAGTATGAAGAATGTGAGTTCTAAATGATCATATTTCCTGAATACCAAATCCTCATGAAAGATTTGTGAACTTTGTGCAGTGTGAGTCCTAGAATAGTTTAGATTTTGAAATGCTAAGTTTTGTGGAATATGGTATTGGTTAACTAGACAAAAGAGTGAATATGGGAAGTTAAGATTGTTGCAGAAAGTCCAGTTAGTTTAATTGGTGATTGGTGGTAGAAAGAGTCTGTTGGATTTTGTGGCAAACAAAACCAAACAGTAGGATCACTGAGATGTTGTCAAGACCTATAACATGCCCATGGTTTGTCCACTCACCCACTTCCTATTCTTTGTACTAAAGTTTTTCAAGGAGTGCTTAAATCCCTTGGGGAAAATATTTCAAGGACAGCAAAAAGTGATGGTAGAGAATTATCATTTATCATATTCCTCCTCTGTCGCCAACATAGTACATGTGATGGCTTACTAAATCTTCCCAGTGAAGGTCTTATGAATGAGGATATTGAAGCTCACTGCCACTTGCCAAAAGGCTCTGCTAGCTAGTGTCAGGTCAGATTTATACTTACATTTTCTAACACCACAGCCCTGTCTTCCTATTATACAATGTTATACAATGCTACTTCTCTGAAAAGCAAAGGACTTTAAGATCTTATTGTCTTACTGATAAGAAATTCCAAGAGATTGAGTATGAAATGATCACTACGAGGAGAAGGAAGCATATTGAAATCTTAGGGATCTGTGGAAATGCATTACTCAGCTTCTTATCACTGTGACCAAAATGCCTGACAAGAACAACTTAGAGGAGGAAAGATTTATTTTGGCTCAGACTTTTAGAGGATTCAGTCTATAGTTAGCTTGTTCCAATGCAGGAACATCAAGGCAGAAGGTTAAGGCAGAAGAGAGTCGCTCATTTCATGGTAACTGGGAGGGAGAGAGAGAAGAGAGAGAGAATGCAAAGATGGAGTCTGGAAGAAGATAAAATATTTTAGGGCACATCCTCATGACCTACTTCCTCCAACTCAGACTACATCCCATTGGTCTATCCATCTATGACAAGGTCAGAGCCATGATGATTCAGTTATTACCTGAAGGCTTCACTTGCTGCATTGGGAACCATGCTTTCAACACAAGAGCTTCTGGGGACATTTCAGATTCTAACCATTATAGAAAGGGGAAAGAAGGTGCTTACTGATCCACTATGAGTTACAGAAGCTGACTTGGGAGCCAGGAAGATAATAAGAGGTCCCTTCCATCCCTTGAAGCAGACTCTCATTGATAATACAGTGACTACATAGTGTCTGTAGATTTCTCTTCTTTCTCTCTGCATTAGAGAAGCGGGAGAGAAAAACATTTTTCAACAGTGAGCTCCCCTGGTTCTTTGGGCTGCATACATATTTCACTTCTTAAAAGCTGCCGACAAACAATGAGATTCATTTTAGCACTAACATCCCATAAATTTTTTGCTTGTTAATGCACTTTCCCCAGTTTATGTTTTTGCTAACTAAGACAATCAAAATGTCAATCTGTCCTCAGGGGTGTATCAACCTCATGATCTGAACTTGGTAACAAGATTAGAGTGTGGACTCCTCAAGAGCATGCACTACTTCAAGAAACCTTGGAGTCCTAATATCAGAAAATTCTATAGCAGTAGAACAAGTGTAGAATCAGAGACTCATAGACTTTTAGAGGGGGATAGATCATTAGGTTTATCCTATTATTTTTTGCTTCAGCTGTTTCTCTTTCTCTCTCTCCTTTTCCTTCTTCTCCTCCTCCTCCTCCTTCTTTTGTAAAGACCCCATAGCCTTAGTTTCCTTGTATATGTCACCAATAGTGAGTGATGGAAGGATTCAGTCTGGAATTATGGTAACATCATAAGGACTTTCTGGGCCATGGAAGATGATAAGAGGAGAAGGGACTAGGTAAAGCTGAAAAATTCAATCTGGCACTGAAAACTCCTGGGTAGAAAATCAAGCCATAAATATAACATGATTTTACTGCAATTGCCTTAGCAGGGTTTTCTTTGTTGATATTTATTCAAGGGTGTGTTAGTCAACTTTTCATCACTAAGACTAATTTTCTAAGAAAATCATCTTACAAGAGGAAAGACTTTTCTGGCTCATGATTCCAGAGACTTCAGTCCATGGTCACTTGGCTCTGTTGCTTTTGGGCCTGTGGTGAGAAAGCGTGCAACAGAGGAAAATGCTCAACTTGCAGTTTCTGGGAAGCAAGACAGTGAGGACCTGGCCAGGGTCACAATATTGCCTTTGCGGGTAACCTCCTCAATGACCTGACTTCCTTCCACCAGGATCGATCTCCTAAAGCTTCCACCACCACCCAAAGCACCACAGACTGGAGACCAAACCCTCAACTCCTGGCCTTTGGGGGACATTTAAGATCCAAACGACAACAGCGTGTTTACCTGTCTCTTCTTTATTCTGGCAGAAGGCTCCTGCCTTTCATTTGGACAGTCATTTCTCCCCAAATCTCTGACAGTGCTCTCTAGGGGGCAGATCTGATCCCCTCTCGCTAACCTGAGGACTGGCTTACTTGTCTCCCTGGTCACAGTTCATAATAAGCATGGACCACAGTCAGTCAAGTGGAAGTGGACACTGGGCTTCACTGTCATGCAGAAAGGAGGGGCTCTCTTTTCCCCGGAGCTGCTGACCTAGGGAGATGGCAGCCTGATGTGGGAGTGACCTTCTTGTGATAAGAGTCTGCTTGAGAATGAAACTATCAGAGAGAAAAGCAGAAACCAAGGTGCTGAGAGACAAGGCATGATGAGACCAAGAGAGGGGTTCCCTGTATTCCTGAGACTCCTGTAGTGAGGCAGAGTATTACAGTAGGTCTAGGCCAATGCTCTGCAAGTAGAAACCCTCCAAAGAGTTGAAGAGCTTTACATCTACGAAGTAAAGTGACAACCTTGCTACCCAGCTGTTTGACTTCTAGGGATTATTCCAAGAAATAAAAGCATGTGTCCACAGAAAATTAGTTTGCAAATATTTACCTTTTTATTTTAATTTTTTATTAGTGCATTATAGCTATACATATTATCAGGGCTTGTTTTGACCTAATTATACAAGCATGGAATATAACTGGCTCCAATTCAGTCCCCTCTTCCTTCCCCATTACAACTTTATTCTTAACAGTTCCAAAATGGAAATGACACAAATGTTTATCACTAGATGAATGAACTAAAATAGTATGTGTCTTGGTAAAATACAATGTTGCCAATCAATTTTAAAGAATAAAATATATATACAATGTAAAATTCTAGATAAAACTCCTGGAGAGTAGACATTGATCAATAGTAATAGAAGTTGGGTCCATGGTTACCTGAAGACAGAGGTGAAGGATCAGATTTGAGTCAGGGAGGGATTATCAAATGATACTAAGCTTTGAGGGTGATGGGCATGTTTATTTTCTTGACTTTAGTGATGCCTATGTCAACATATATTAAATCGTACAATATAGTAGGTATAGTTTATTGTATGTCAATTACATTGCAAAAAAAAAAAGCTGTTAAAAACAAGGGGGAAGAGTCTGCATGATTCTGAATGGAGCAGAGGAATCTTCTCACCAAGAGCTGACCCATATCAGGCATAAATCTTACCATAATAATGATACATAACAAATCACCCCAAAATTCAGTTGTTTATAAACATAGACCTCTTCTTGTCATGTTGATTGCTCTGCAGACTGAATGCAACTTGGATGGGCCACCCTAGAATCCAGGATCTAGGCAACTGGTCAGGTTTGAATCTATACCTTATGTCTGTTATTTTTATTACAGTTATCAAGCAATGAGTTCTTCCCTGTGTCTCCCAATCTGGGGCCAGGGGGATGGACAAAAGCTACCTGGGCCAATTCTTTCCATGGCATGTCTTGAGAATGTGGTAGCCCAAGTCAAACTGGAAGAGTATGTATACAGTCGTAGTCGTGTGATGCCTGCCAACGTTTGATTGGCACAATCATGTTATGACGAAGCCCAGGTTCAGTGGGATGGAGAATGAACTCAATCATAGTTGGGAGAGGAAGGGAAGTGGGTAGTTTTGAACAATAATTTAAACTATCACAGATACACAACCATAAGCCAAAAAGCAAATCTTTGAATGTTAGAAAACTATTGTCTTGGGAAGTTGTTTGCTAGAACACATAATTTTATGCCCTTTCTAAAGATAAAAATGCATGTGTACCAGAATCCAATGGTATCTGGAAGTTTTACTTTATTAGCACATAAATTTTATGTGCTCACTCCTATTTGAGTGAAATCTTTCTTCAGGCAGAGGTGTCCTCACTAATATAACTTTGTGAAATTTTACAGCTAAGAACAGAATCCAGTCAAACAAATGCTACCTATCAGTTGTTGAGCATCTAGTATATACTAGTCACTTCACATTATTTCATGTAAACCCCATTGCCATACAGCAAGTTTGGCATTCTGCACTATTCAGAAGGAACCAAAGTACAGCATTTCACGGAAAAGAGTTTCAGAAGCAAATTCAGATCTGTCAAGATCAGTACCTATTCTCTTTCAAATTTATCATGTTTTTGTTCATGAGACAATCAATAAAACATGGTATCCAAGGCATTTATGGTATTTCTCTGTCTCCAAACAATGCTGTAGCTAATTTCTTTCGCAGAGATCAAAATCTATTCAATATTTTAAAATAATTCCCTACAATCTCATTTATGGTGTTTTCATTGTTTAACTACTTTGAAGTAAAAATCATTCTTCTGAACAATATCACACCCATTGGGAAAGCAGTGGATGTATCTAAAAGTGTGACCTGCTGTCCCTCATCTTTCATTCAGTGACGATGAGACTCTTGGAAAATCACACAGACATTCAATACCTCAGTTTCTTCCATTATGAAATGAGAAAACAGTGCATCTCCTGCCTTCCTGATTTGATAGTTAAATATGTTACACTGAAAACAGTCTAGAAAGTATTTTAAAATGTTATATGGGATTAAGGTTATTATAATAAAGTTGCTAGTAATGATTTGGAGGAATTAATCTCCATTGGTAGAATTTTAGTTGTTATAACAGGAGGAGGTCAGGAAATTTATAGCTAGAGGAGGATAGTCTTGCTAAATGACTCTTAATTTAAACCATACAGACAGAAACTATGTCTTCATATGAGACAGTGACCACTGCTACCTTGTTAGACCCAAAACCACACCCTATGGTCTATAATTACCCAGGGCTTTCTCCAGTTCACTCCTTGATCATCAAAGGCTTTCCCAACACCGGCTGTGATTTTTTTTTTTTCTTTTCTCTAAGAAGTCTTTATTAACTCCTTTGCCTCTGCTGGGCCCTGGAGGTCAGGTAGGTGATTAATGGTCCCTGAATTATGATCCAACCAGAAAGGCTGTTGCTGGAAATTTATACTCAACGTGCTAAGCCAGAATTCTTTCAACCCAGGTACTCGACATTCATTGCACAATTTAATTGTAAAGAGTAGTAGTTAATGGGAGCACAGGGGAAGAGGGTGAAACAGGAGCTGAGAGTCTGGGCGGAAGGCCAGTGCTCTCAGCGTGTGGTTACATCTGGGAGGGATGAATCATGAAGTGGACAAATTGCAGCATTGGAATAGAGTTTTCATCATTATTATATTTTATCAAGCAAGAAACTAATGTGCCCAAAGAAGAATGAATAAAGATGATGATGGTAATAATAATAATAATAATAATAATAATAATAATAGTAATTCCTTTTTGTTTAGTACCTTGTATGAATCAGGTTCTAGATAGGAAACTTTACAAGCACCAAAGGTAATCTCAAGAGTGCAAGGTGGAGGAAGGAGAACAGGATAGGGAAGGGGGGATGGGAGGGGAAGAAGGAAGGTAAAAGGGGAGACCATGAACTGAATTTTAATTTCATGCATGCGAGTTTGTTGGTATGAACCCAAGTACTAAGTATGACTGTAAAGTGCTAATAAAAAAGGAAAGGTAGAAATGAAAATAAAACCAACACTAGATGTTGAGACAACATTTCAAAAAAAAAGAATTGTAGAGTTAGATATTATCAACTATGCTGTACAAATGGGAAGAACTGAAGCTTAGGAAGATCATTTGGCATGTCTTAACTGTAGGACTATTACAGAATCTATCTGAATTTCAGAATCCTCCCCACTTCTGGTGTATCATGACATCACACTTCCATTACTCTTTGCTCCTATCTCCAGAGTATAGTTTACTATCCCAGACTCTTACCATGTAGACATCTTCTCATCATTGTCCCCATTTTCCAATGAGAAGACTGAGATTTGGTGTAATGTGCCCAAGACTCTGTGGCAAGCAGCATGCAGAACTGCTTTAAACCCAGGTCTTTCTGACTCCAGGAATAATTATCTTAGCTGTTACCAAACCTGACTGTGGCTACCACTAATATGAAAAACTGTCACCATAGTACCCAATGCTATGATCTCAACCCCATCTTTTAGCATTACGAAGCTATTGATAAGCCTGCCTGACACCATCAGAAAAGGTGGTCCATTTGCAGAGAAAGATGAGATGAATTGTGGGCAATAAGGACAGAAGGTAAAAAGATATGCATGAATCACTTAGCAATCCATCAAAATATTACATCCAGTGACATGAATTAGACCTTGTTTTGATAACTGACCATGACAATTATCAGTCCAAAGAATCAGGAGAGATCACAAATTCAAAGTTTTAAAGTCACCCACTCTCCACACTGGAAAAATCCTGTGCTTAACGAAAACATATTGTCCAAGCTGATTGGAAAATCAGGTGAATCAGGCTGCCAAGTTGCATGAAAACTGAGCTCTGCAAGTATCCCTGAGTAAACAAATGTTAAAAATTAAGTGTCATTTTTTACTTGCATATAAAAGCAAGCAAATGAATGCCTTTTGCATGGTCATCACAAAGGTCCCAAACTGATCATTCTCATTTGAAATTTCATATTTCAATAAAGTTTTATATATTTTCATTTGCAATGAATTTGCTGTTGTGAAAAGATGACTTGTTCTGATTGGTGCCAGGTATTTGGGAGGAGCTATTGCTCCCAGTACTGGCCTTTGTGCTGGCCAGACCTCTGAGCAGGTCTTCTCGCCTTCGCTTTCTCAGTGTCTCTGACTGGCTCTTAGTAGAGCTATAATTTTCTTTCAGTCTAATTGCAAAATTACCTTCTTTCCTAAATAGAAAATAGAAATGTGTTCATCCATTCAATAAATATTTGTTGAATACTCACTAGGTGTCATGAACTGTTCTAAATTCCAAACATGCAGGAATAACAAAACAGACAAGAATCCTTGCCTTCATAGATGGAAAGAGCCAAACAAAGACTTGCATGTGTTTGCTGGGGTAGGCATCTAGGTGTGAGAGGAAGGTGACATTGAAACATTCCACAGAGTAGAAGAAGCATCCATGTTTTGGAGTGCTCATGTGGAAATGATGTTGAAATCCCTGTGGAATATGGGCAAAATGTGACTGGTGTGGAGTGTGCAAGGGGAGAGTGGTGGGAGATGAATCTAGAAGAGGAAGCAAGAGTCCGGTACCATGGGGAACCTTGAAGCTGCATCAGGTGTCTGAGAGGTGGCATGTTGCAATAGAACAACAACAAACAAAAACAAACATTTCTTTGGCAAGGCAAAATAAATTCCTTTGAAAAGATGTTTTGATACCAACTAGATTTCCAAATCTCTATCACTTGTATACTTACTGTTCACCCAGCATCTGAAATTGTAGGGAGAACGGTGGTAATTGATGCAACCCGGGGTTCTTGATTGCTCAGATTTTATCTTGACCCAGCCAGTGCCCAGGAGAGCATGAGAAAAGTATATTCATAGAACAGAGAGAGAGAACAAAGTACACTGTAGAGGTTTTTTTATTCAAAACACCAAGGCGGTTTCATGGTGGGCCAAGCAGGGCCACCTGTGTGGCTACTTTTGTCCACACCAATGTATCACTACTGGGAAGAGAAAATGAAAGTCCAAGGAGAAACTCAAGGAAAGACACATCAGAGACAAAGCATTTTCTCCCTAAGGCCAAAAGTTTAGCTGTTCTAATTTGTCAACATGTGGATTTTCCTTTGTTGCCTTGTTTCCAGTTTGGTGAGGGGTTATGCAAATTTCACTCTAAAATTTTTAAGGAAAAATGACACAAAAATTGGAAGAGAGAAAAAATTAGGGTAAAGAAAAGACATGAGAGAGAGAGAGAGAGAGAGAGAGAGAGAGAGAGAGAGAGAGAGAGAGAGAGAGAGAAAGAGAGAGAGAGAGAAACAGGAAGAGGAAGAGACAAAGATAGCTAATTTATTCTCAGAATCACAAGGAAAATTCTCCCCTCAGTCCTCCAAGGATGAAATTGATAGCAAAGTCCCTGGTAAGTAGTTCTAGATCCATCTTATCCCTTAGTCTCTCTTTCCAATTTAGGACACTTGATCTTTGTAGTTTTCAGTCTAATCAGAAGATGAGAGAAGTCTCAAAAAGTAGATACTAGAATTCATGCTACTAAGGCAAGTGAGTGCTTGGGTAGATCATTGGAATAATTAAAGTTAAAGGATTTTATTTCCACCTACATTCATAGCTTAATCCATTATAGAGATAGAACTCTTCCAATTTTAGTATCACCAAAGGTGAGATCAGGTAAAAATCTCTTTAGAAGTTGTAAGATTAGTTGAATCTATCACTGACTGCTAAATCAAGCAATGAACCCTTCCAACCAGCCCCAGAGTCTCAGATTTATGGAATGCTTGACAGAAGAGCAAGCAACAATTTCCCCGAGCCCCTATCTCAATTTCACAGGTGAATATATAATTCATATGTAATTCATAGCTGAATATATATATACACATGTATATATGTATGTATTTTTTTCCTCAACATACAAGAACTGAACTGAACTGGGATTCAGATCCTAGTGGAAACACCTCCTTCAATAAAGGCTAGCATGGCTGGCGTGTGGCACAGTGTTGGGAGTTTTGCCAAGTGGTTAGGAGCTGGCCTGAGATACCTTGATGTGGGAATGTTTACCTGGTGATAAATGTTGTCACCCGTCTCATGGCACTTACCGTCTGGTACTTATGAAGAAGGACAGTGATTTATGGCCCTGTTATGTGTCTGGACTGGGTAAAGGAAGAGGAATGCCTAATGCAGGCCTGGAGATTTGGCTTTCTTTGACTAGGTCCAATAATGTCCACTTCTCTATTCCAGAGCCACTGCCACATTTCAGATTTCCCTCTGATTCACTTCTACTCTGCCCATTTCGCTCTCTCTCTCCCTCTCCCTCCCCCCACCTCTTTCTCTCTCCATTTTTCTCTGATCAGCTCCTCAAAGGTTCAACTTAATCAGACTGACTAGATTGTGCCAAAGGAAAGATAAAGGAAGAAGAAGGGAAAGGATGTAATTTAAGTGCATTGAATGTACTAGGTAGTGGGCTAAGTACTTTTCATGCTTGTTTCTCCATTTCAGATGCACAATCATGCCGAGAGGGGTAATTCATCCCTATTTACAAATGAGGAAATTTGCCCAGAGTTCACAGAGTTGGTAGGTAATAAAGTTGGAATTCAAATTCAGCTCCATCTGACTCTCGAAGTGTGTTCTTTCCATGCATCCTCATTTATATCACTTTTCTCCATCTGTCCAATAGATCTTCCTGCTTCTTGTCCTGGGTATATACAACAGAATATTCATTTAATAAGCCCTGAGCTTCTATGATGTACAAGAAATCGACAAATTAAAACTATAGAAAACAGAGTGCCCACTCTGAAGGGGCTCACAGCAGGTGTAGGCATGTGTGCTTGAGGCTTAAGGCTGATAAAGAAGGTGCTTTAGTAAGTACACCATGAGACAGAATGTTTATTCATTCATTTATTCATTTTCTCAGCAAATGTTTATTAAATACCTATTCTGTGCCAGGCATTATTCTTTGGCAGCATTTATCAATCCTGGCTGCATGTTAGAATAACCTAGTGCTCTTAAAAAAATGTTATCTAACTCATCCAAGTAATTCTATTTAAATCTTATGGGGAGGGGTCCTGGCATCAACATGTTTTAAAAACCTCCTAAGAAATGGTAATATGCAGTTAAGCTTTAAAAAAAAACCCCTTTCCAGGTTCTAGGGATGCACCAGTGAACAGATAAGAGAAGAAACACCAAGGGAATTCATAGGACATGTGTCCCCATTATTCAGATGGAAGATGTGGTAGATAAAGGGAGAGAGAGGAAGATGAAACTAGAAGGTTGGATTATTTATAGATCATCTTGAGCCTTCAATTTAAGGAGGTTTGAATGATCTGAAACATAAGTGACATAAAGACTAAGGTGTCTGCCCATTCGAAATCTCTGAGATCTGGACTGAAAGGGGGAATCACTGGTATTGAGAGATCTCAGAGTGGTTTACACAGGGCATTGTTCTGTGCTGCACTAGAAGCTATGGGTACCGACATGGATAAGAAAATTTCTGTCCGAGAAGGACTTCCAGTCTAGTGTGTATGTTTGTGATAGGGAAGGAAGATTTTCAAAGGAATAGTTATGGTGCAGTAAGAGTTACTGGGTTACAGGGGACGTAGGGTCAAAATATTTTATCTGCTCTGATGAAGAGCATATCATAGGATCATTCAAGGTGCCACCTTTGCAGAGTCTACAGATTATTGGCAAGTGGCTAGGTAGAGGATTGGAGGAAGAAACATAAGTGGAGGGGTCAGTGCTTATAAAATAGAGATGAAGAAGAACCTTGGGTCCACCCACTTTCTTCAAATAATTCAGTCTGGCTTAAGACACATGTGAGAAAGGAGAAACAGAGAGGTTCACAATTAGAAAGGGTAGCAGGTTGTAAGAAGTGTGGTAGCTAATGACACAGAGTGCCTTATTTTGGAACCATGTTTTGAAGGAAGAAAGCAGTATGTTCATACCTACAGTAGAAAGATTCCTCTGGTTCTTCCATGGTAAAGATGGTTCGTGGAAGAGGCAGGAGGCCAGGAGTCGAGGTGGCGGCAGATATAGAGATGATGCGAGAATGGAAAACCTCGCCGAGTGGGTTGCTTTGGAGTGGTCATTGGTCTCTGGAGTCTGATCTCTCAATTCGGTGGCTCCAGAAGCTCCAGTAGGTAATGATGTCAGGAAAGAAAGTGTAGCAAATGTGTATGGAACAAGGTGGCAACCTATATGTGCTTCTGTCCTGCATTTGCCACTTTCTAAGTGTGTCCTTGTGAGCATGTCACTTAGCCTCATTGACCTCATGGATTAAGTGGAACCCTGTGGCTCCATTCTTTTCCTTGGAGCTCTGGGGAGGATCAAATAAATATACCATGTGGAAGCAACTTGTCGGTTCTAAAGAACCCTGTAATTGGGCATCATATTCTGGATTTTCTGAGCCATTCTTAGATTACTAGCAGTATCTATATGGACCTCACAGGAGATTGGAACTCTAGCAAGTTTCCATTTCTGGAAGAAACATAGAAATTCCTTGTGTGTGATTTTACTGTGTTTACCAAATCCAACCTCAAAATACCCTCCTAGACTTCGTGTTTGTCTCTCTCTGCTTTTGCAACTGCATCAGTTTCTGATTAGAGTTACACTCTGCAGAGGGAAGGGACTCTTGGAAGAAACATGAATGCTGTCAGCAGATGGGGAAGGGGGCGGAGAGAGGGCAGGGGCCTGCTGTCACACTTGTTCTGGATGGGGTTCTGAATAAATATGAAAGGTAAGCAGAAACCCAATTAGCAACCCCTGAACTCACCCGACGTTATCTCTGCAAACACTCCTCCTCTTCCATCCTGTGCTTCCAAAGAAGAGCAGGCTTCCTGACAAGCTCTTGCAAGGAGAGATGCAGACAGAGGAAGGAGAGAATGAAGCAGCTCATGGCCACCTCAGCCCCCTCTGGCATCTCTAATTCAGAGTATACTGCGGCGATTAACCAGTTTCTACCTGAGAGCAATTATTCTTGTTGTGTTCGTAATTCCTTTTCATAAAGTGCGAACTAGGTGACAAATGGACATAAGTTTCACAGATTTGCTAAGTACTTATATTACTGTTCCATTCTATTCATAAGGAAGCTGAAGTCCATAGTAGCTGGTCACCCAGTTACTGAGTAAAGAATCAGGGATTTTTCATTTCTAAACACATTTGAGTGTCAGACAATAATATGAGGTGGATGTTACTGTTCTTTCCACTGCAATTGCATTACTGTTTAGACTAGCAATCCTGATTCTCCCTCTGCTGTGCCTCCCTATGGTAGGAATATGTGTATTCACTAAGGGATGGATTAAGATAGCAAAGGGTGACTGGAAGGAACAGATGTCATTGTTGAGTAGAAATTTTAAGATTTTTGAGTCTGTTTTGCCACATCTATTTTTTTTTTGTCATTATATTAATAAGAGCTGGGATGGAGGCTGCATAGTCAACCTAGGTATCAAAGGGAAAAGAAGGGAGGAGATATGCATAACCACATGCGAACCTATAAATGTGGGAGCCATTTGTTATTCAGCCTGAGCTGACTCATACAGCATTGGAAGAGACTGAAGCTAAAGAAGTAATTGCCTAGCTATATAGTGTTAGGGCTGAAACTTGAAGTCAGCTCTGTCCCACACCAAATCATGTGACTTTGGCCCTTATATTATTATTCCTCTCTAGTTCTAGTTCCATGTTACTTTTATGTGCATGTTACTTTTAATGTCTGCTTTGAAACAACAGTAAACAGTTGGTTTAGAGAAATTGAAGAGAAGATAGATCTTTATTAAGGAAGAAATACAGGTTAGGGTAGTAATTGGTAATTTCAACTCATTTATGATTCTTCCAGGGGTTTTGTTAAATGCAAAAATGTTATAGTAGGACCTAAGATTCTGCATTTCTTCTGAGGTCGCAGATGAAGCCTATAGAGCTGGTCCTTGGGCCACTGTCCTAGGAGCCAGTGCCCGTGGATGCAGGCAGTTTCCAAGGAGATGATGGCTAGAAGGTAAAGCAATATAGTGCTGCCTGGAGGTTAGGCACCACAGAACAGGGCAGGGCTAGGGCTGAGCAATTTTTCTTTTTGTGTTCATAATCCCTTTGCAGGCCAGGCAGCAATGGAGCAAAATTAAATGAGACAAAACAGTAAGTACCGACCTGATATCCTGAGAGCACATATCTCCTACTGTAGACTTCGGTTATTTGTTTCTTTGTTGCTGTTAACAATTGAATTTGAAAATGGAATTAATATAAAACAATGATAAGATTTTACTATCACATTGTATTATGGTTTGGATATGAGGTGTTGCTCAAAACTCACATGCAAGACAGTGCAAGAAGGTTCAGAGGAGAAATGATTGGGTTATAAGAGCCTTAACTCAATCAGTGATTTAATCCCCTGATTGAGATAAACTGAGTGGTAACTGAAGTGGTAGGGTATGACTGGAGGAGGTGGGAATTGGGGCGTGGCTTTGGGTATACATTTATATCTGGAGAGTGGACTCTGCTTCCTGATCACCATGTGAACTGCTTCCCTCTGCCACACTCTTGTGCCATGATGTTCTACCTCACCTTGAGCCCTGAGGAATTGAGCCTGCTGTCTATGGATTAAGACCTCTGCAACTGTAAGCCTTCAAATAAGCTTTTCCTCCTCTACAGTTGTTTTGGTTAGGTCCTTGAGTCACAGAAGCAAAGAAAGCTGGATAAGGCACATTGGTTCCAAAGTCATTGGCAACCATCAGGCTATTTTCAAAGTACGCTTCTCATACCAGTACAATTACAGACTCATTTCTAACAAAAAAAAAAAAAAAAAAGAAAGAAAGAAACTTAAAAAAAAGTCACATTTCAGATAACTTCATATTTGAAACTATTGTTTATTTTGTGCTTATTTCCATAATTTCTAATTCATTCTTTTTTCTTTGTGCTCTACAACTTTATTCTCAGATAATTGAAATCATCCCCATCATCAATATCCCTCAGAAAATTTCCCTCTGGAATTTTCCATGTTATAGTTCTGAACTGGACTGCATATTGTTATATTAAAATGTCTGATGAAACTTTTACTGCTTGTGGTCTAAATTGTATCTAAGTCCCAAAGTTGAAGATATCCCAAGTCACTTAGACTCTAAAGAGAAACCTGAGTGTCTACCTTTGGGATCAGAATTCTCCACAGATGCCCAGGTCTTGCCGAAAAGCAGCAAATATTTTTGCTCTCAGAGACCCTGCATTCTTTTTCCTCATTTCTCAGTTTACATAAGAAGAGGAATAGAGTAAATAAAAGGGGTGGGGTTCATCAGTCACCTGAGTCTTTGTTGGCCTTATGAAAAATGGAATGTTCTTGAAAAGTTATTTTTCCTTCTTTTTTCGGAGATGAGGATAAAGAAATTCTCATATCTCCAAAACCAAGTAGTGGAAATGCCAAGAAAATAACTCCTAAACATTCGGAATGTCCACAATGGGAGATGGACATATTTCTTCCCTGAGAGATAAAAGCCCCAGATCCTGCAGGAGTACTTGGAGTATGTGGTTGGAGATAATGACAGAGATTCCCATCTGTAACCTCCTGGGCAGGTCACTTGCTGCTTCAGTGAAAATCTCTGTTCACGGTTTGCCTCATTAGTCAGGAGTCCCATCTGGTCCTGGAGAGTGTTTGACTTCCCTTGACCAAGATGCCTTCTTTCCCCTCCCCTCTCCTCTCCTGATTTTCCCCTTTTCCTCCTTTCTCTTCTCCTCCATTGCCTCCTGGGTCTTCCATTTTTTTTTTTTTTTTTTTTTTTTTTTTTGGTACCCGGAATTAAACTAGGGAGACTCAATCACTGAGACACACCCACAACCCTATTTTGTATTTTAGAGACAGGGTCTCACTGAGTCGCTTAGTGCCTCGCCATTGCTGAGGCTGACTTTGAACTCACAGTCCTCCTGCCTCAGCCTCCCAAGCTGCTGGGATTACAGGCATGCACCACCATGCCTGTATCTCTCTTGCTTTCTGCCTGTAAATATTCTTTTATATTTTAAGTCATCTTAGGAGGAAATGGGAGGTTGATCCATGTCTTCTGTCTCCCTTGTCAACTGGCTTCCTTCTCCCATACCTCTGTGCTGTGGTTCTATGATCTGATATTTAGTCATATCACACTGTGTTGTTCATGTGTCATTTACAAAGGAGGGAGATTGATCACAAGGAAAAGCTGGGCTTAGAAATGATCCATATTGGGTTTAAATCCTGGCTTACTAGCTTTATTAGCTTGGACAAATTTTACAGTATTTTCCCACCCACAACATGTGGGTAATAACATCGAAAGTAACAATGACAACAATAATGACAATGTTGCCAATTGTAATACCAGCATCTCACTTGTTTTTTGTCAAGAATAGGTACTGAATATATGAAGCACCTGGTTTAGTCATTGATTTATCGATATATTTTATATTCTAAGCACCTACTGTGAGCCTGATGCTGTAATGGGCACTGAAAATTCTGTTGTCAATCAGAGATATTACCTGTTCTCTCCTCAAACTTATGGTCAAGTGCAAGGGTTGGCAAAGTGCAGCACAGGCTGAAGCCCAAATTCTGCCCTTAGCCCCTTTTTACACTGTCCTTGAGCTAGGATCGGTTTTGCATTTTTAAAGAGTTAAAAAAATTTAAGAAAAACTCCTCTGTGGCTCAAAAAGCCTAAAATATTTACTATCCAGCCTTTTATAGAAAAGTTTGCCTGTTGCTAGTCTAATGGAACACACAGGCAATATTGAATAAAGGCTTTTCACAGTCTAATTCATAATGTGATGTTTCCTGCATGGGTTTCTGATTATTTTCTGCAGTCTTTCCGTTCTTTAGGCTTATCATTGCCCTTGCAATACTGCACACGTGCCTTGGCCCGGGTCATTATAACTCTCTCTCCAATCTTTCAGCAAATGTTTCCCCAACTTATCCTTCAAAATAGAGCTCCAAAGTTACTCCCCTGCAGAAAATTCCTTCTCTTTTACCAGCTGACAATCTCCCCCCTCTTCATCTGCTCTCATGATTCTGATACGTAGGGTAATTTTATACTCTCTTCTGTGATCATAGTATTACTGTCGCCTCTATGAGTTAGTTCCATGAGGACAAGGGCTAAGTCTCTTTCTTTATTGGTTGTCTCCAGCACCTAGCATCCTTGCCTTGTGCTCAATAAGTACTAGGCGAATAAATAAAAGAGTGAATGATTTAGGGTTATGCTTGTGAAAAAGAAAGAGGTGAGAGAGTTTATAGAATGTTTTCAATGTGGGTGCCCTTCTTTCCCGGGGTAATATGCCCCCAGATGGATTTTCTGTGGCTCGGTTTAATAGTCCCTTCATTCTCTGTGAGTAATTAATGGAGGCCCAGTGAGCTGTTTGTGCTGATACATCATCTCCGCCCCACAGAAATGCATTTGTTACAGTGCTATCTAGGCCAAAGCTAATGAAACATTTGCAAATGTCCTGATTTACAAAGAGAAAATTGGTTCACCTGAATGACAAGGTTTGTATGTGAGGGAAATGTTCTTTTTTTTGCAATTTTCTAGCTATGTTCTGTAAATCTCAAAGTTCCAAAGAAACACACATCAGCAGTCCCCTCTACAAGGCAAAAACCAGAGGTCACCTTGAAGGAGGACTAAAGTTCTGAGATCAATATTCTCCCCTGGCGATCCTCCTGCAAGTTTTAGAGTACCGGTGAACTCTCTGAAGTTGTACACAGGACCGATGTTTGTATACGTGCACCTTCCTAAAGGGCACATGAGGTTTCTCAGCTTCCCACTGGGTCTGTGGCATCCAAGGAGTTGAAAACTAGTGCTTCCAGAAGACTCAGAATCTATGTATCTATGCTTGATTTTTTTTTTAATTTTTAGAGAAGAAAATAAAGAATAAGGAGCAGAGATGAATGCAAGTCCTGAAGAAACCCTTCCTATTTCTAGCCCCAACCTTCCCTGACCCTCTGTGCCCATGAGGAGATTCAGATCTGCAGGAGAGTCAAATTGCCTGGGGTTTTACATCAAACACACACACAAACCAAGGACTCAAATTCTGCCAGTCCAATGTCCTTTCCACCCCACCTTGCTGTCCACTGGGAGGACAATCATCTATTTCTAATTTCATTCCTTTTCCTGTTCACCCACCCAACTTGCCCTCATGTATGTAAGCGTCCTTACTGTCATGACCTTCATTCATTTTCTCAACATGAATTTTTAAAACTATTTATCATTTGTAACCAGATTGTTTCTAAGAAAAATTTGGTTTCAATAAATGTTCAACAAGGCTGCTAAATTAGAAAATGAAATACGTTAGGAGAATACATTTATCTTTTCCTTCCAAGTGGTATTAAAGGAATAAAAAAAATCATATAATCTACAAGAGCCAAAAAAAAAAAAAAAAAGAAAGAAAAAATACAGAAGGAGAAAGGTCACTACATGAAAGACTACAACAAGTTTTAGAAATTGGGATGGAGGATTCAACAAAAGGATAGAACACAAAATATGCGCCTGAAGAGGGAGACTGTTGAAAGACAAAGTGATTGGTCCTAAGAAGTCAAAATATAACAATAGATATCAGAGGATGGTGAGAATTCAAAAAATCCAAAGAAAGAATTGTCAGAGGAAGTTGAGAGAACATTCAGATAATAAAATATGACAGAAACATAAAAAAAATGAGACAGTCATCCAGGTTTAACCTGTCAGTTCCTAATGTACCTTCCATGGGCTTCTCTGAGGTAAGGGAGATGGACCTCAAAGCCCTTGTAAATATCGCTCCTTGGACAGTTGGCATGATGCTACACTTTGTCTGTGGAAGGAATTAGAGCCATACTGGAGAATGAAGGTCTTCCACCTGCATTCTAGTTTGCTCTTCTCCTCAGGCTTCTGTAACACACAGCTTCTGAGGCACCAGATTGTGGCAGCTGCATGTTCAGCAGTATATGGAGCCTAACCCAGGGCCTTCTTATGTGTTCTCAGGCCTGGCCCCTCCTGCTGCACAGCACGCAGGCACCCCAGGCATCCCAGACACCCCAGAGCACAGATGGCAGCGAATCCTGCTCAAGCACCTCAGTGAACTACTATACCATTCAATCCTCTCCAATGAGATTACATCCTCCGCCATGATGCCTAGATCTCACCTTGGAGTTAGAAGAGGGATTGTTCCTTGATGCTTTGCCGTAAACCTGCAGATAGTGGGCCCCACCTTTGTCTGCTCTTCCCTTAAACTTAGGTAGACAATTTCTCATCAGAATAAAGCCATGTTTTAATTAATAATTCTGCATATTAAATGTCCCCTGTTAAAATTACCATGTGTTTTTTGTTTCTTGATTACACCTAATGGTTGTTGTAGAAGATAAAAGTGTATTAAAGAACCAATTTAGAAAGAATGATATTCATTAATAGGAATTCTATAGAATTAGAATAAATAAAATAAATAACACAAATAAATAAAATTTTTTGAACTCAGAGAAGTTTCCAGACCAAGAGTTCCCAATCATAAACTTCCACAATTTGATCTTTACCAAGGATAAATAGAAGTGTCTAAAATCTTCCAGCCTGTGTGGGATGATCATGTATAAAAAGCATCAAGAATCGGAATGTATCAGACTTCTCAAAAATAGTGCAGAATGTTAGGAGAGAAAGGATGATGTTTTTAAAATTTCAAGGTACAATATTTCCAACCAGCTGAATTATAGATGTAGAGTGAACATGAAAGAATGATAACATTAAATAAGCAAAAGTTTGTAAGTCTTTTTTCCCACACCCTTTCTTAGTAAGATATTAGAAAGTTTGCTTCTACAAGGTTTGAAGACTAAACTTTAAAGATGGGAGGAATGAGATCTATGAAAGGATTATTCATACACAAAATCTCATAACTAAGTCCTACAATTATGATGAAAGGAAGTTGTAGAAGAAACGTTTCATATCAGGCTGAGGGTGAAAACTGTTCAGAATGGAGCAAAAATACAAGTTGGCTCTGATCTACAGACTACCAAAAACACCAAAAAAAAAAAAAAAAACAAGCAAACAAACAAATAAAACCCTACAACCACCACAAACCAAATGAAAAACACCAAACTATATATTATTTGAAATTATGATTTAGGAGAAAAAATTAGTGGGTCTGTGTTTGGTATACATAATGGTGTTAAAATAATGTTAAGTTATAGAATATTCTACAAGAGAAAATAAGCAATTACCAATGAGTAAAATATCCCTCCAAATGCTCAGTAATGGAAGAGCAAATTCCATTCTCACTTATGTAAATATGATAACATGAACCTATATACTTCACTGAAGTTAAAATTTTATTTTGTTTACTTTATTAAAAGGTATAAGTATGGAGGAAGTTCATGCCAAAAGTTGATAAATCAAGCAATAGAATCAGGAAAATGGTTTTTGAAAATATTTTGCAAGTATTAGAAAAGAATGCTAGAACTGGTTTTTAAGAAATTTGGTTCCCTTTGAAGAGCTGTAATAGAGAGTCGGGTACAATAATGCTATTTTTCATTATCAATTTTTGGATAATTTTTGAAAGCATAGTTAAGTACATATTTTGATTAAATTTTTAAACAAAATTTAAAAGATAAAACTTTATGCTATGGTTTTGAAAATTTGGTATCTCCCAAGGGCTCTTGTGTTAGATAATGCAAGAAACTTTAGAGGTAAAATGTTGAGATTATGAGAGTTGTAACTTCATCAGTGGATTAATCCATCGATATGGATAACAGGATGATTACTGTATACAGGTAGGTCATTGGAGGTGTGCTTTTAGTGATTGTCCTTGGTGAGTAGAGCTCTCTCTACTTCATTGTTTCCATGTCCTAAGCAGCTTTCCTCCTCCACCACACTGTTCTGCCGTGATGTCCTGCCTTACCTTGGGCCAGAGCTATGGAGTAAGCCATCTATAAACCAAGACCTCTGAAACCATGAGTCCCAAATAAACTTTTTCTCTTCTACATAGTTCTTGCCAGTGTTTTGGTCATAGCAAGAAAAAAGCTGACTAAAATACTTCTCTTGGGAAAATCATGAGAGAATGAACGGGAAAAACTACCTACTTGCTTAGAGGATGGATGGTCATCATGGAATGAGTAGTAGTTGTGCTACGGCAATTACTGAAGAAATGAGTTTAGAGGAAAAAAATCTATGATTTAGCATTAAATGTGGACATCAACCTCAAGGAAGGTAATGGAATAGTAAAATTTAATACAGGTAAGCATATCCATTCTTGATTTAACACTATCTTTCTTGTGATATTTCTTCCTAGTTAAGTGTTTTGTGACTGTTTCATGGTGGTCAACAAGAAGTAATTTGTATTTTTGATGTTTATATAGTTTTTATTTGTTCTTTTTAGTTACACATGACAATAGAGTCTATTTTGACATATTGATACAAACATGGAATACCTCTTATTGTAATTAGAATCCCAGTCTTGTGGATGTCATGATAGTGAGATTCACTATGCTGTATTCATATATGTACATAGGAAAGTTATGTCTGATTCATCCCACTGTCTTTCCTACTCCCTTTCCTGCTTCCTTTCATTCCGTCTTGTCTAATCCAAAGAACTTCGATTCTTACCCCTTCCCTCCAGTTGTGTGTTAGCCTTCACATATCAGAGGGACCATTCAACCTTTGTTTTTTGGGGGGATTGACCTATTTCACTTAGCATGATGGTCTCTAGATCCTTCCATTTATCAACAAATGCTATAATTTCATTCTTCTTTATGACTGAGTAGCACTCCATTGTGTATACATACCACATTTTCTTTACCCATTCATCTATTAAAGGGAACCTGGTTGGCTCCATAACTTAGCTATTGTGAATCATGCTGCTGTAAATATTGACGAGACTGAATCACAGTAGTATGCTGATTTTAACTCCTTTGGATATATATTGAGGACTGGTATAAGTGGGTTAAGATTCCATTCTGAGTATTTTGAGGACTCTCCATACTGGAGAAGTAATTTAATTGATGTCATAGACAAGGTGGGACTAGGAAAAATAATTGATCTTTCCAAGAATGTTTTTCCTACTCTTACCTCATACTAACAAATCAATCCCAAACAGCCCCCTAACACTCACTTAACAGCAACAGCAGCAATAACAAAGATATCGGCATTAAAATCTTCAAAATACATGTATATTGTAACAACTATCAGGAACTGAATCAATTTAGGTGTACATTCCCTAATTTAATATGATTCTGACAGTCTAATTAATAAAGGATAGAAATACAGAATAGTTTTGAAGAATGGATCAATAACAACCTTTTCAACCAACTCCTCTCCAGGACTGAGGTCAGTTGAAAGTACTTTGACATCATTTGCGGTCAGGCAAATTGGCCTCTCTTCAACACTCGTGCCTTACTAGGTACACTTCAAGGAATTCATTTGTGTTGCCCAGAAGTAAGTGGCTCATGAATCCCTTAAAATATACTGCTAGCACCAATCACATGTTTATACTTCAAACCTAGCACCATACCTAAAAGCAAACTGATGTAATGGGAACACATTGTATCAGTCAGGTTCAACTGAAGGCTGACAGTTCACATTTTGACAAGACAGTGGGATGAATCAGACATAACACACTAAGTGTTATTTGCCTTCAAACTTATCTAGGGGGTTCCGATCAACACTGCAAAATGTTTTTTGTTTAAATTAATTTATTTCTCAAAAAGTAGTAAATAGTACACACAAAATATACACAAACATACACCTATATAATATTTTGTTACCTCATGTTATATAATTGATACATAATACTCCACATGCATGTTTGTTTATATGTATCCTTTCTTATATGTGTAAGTTAACTCTCATGTATAAGACTCATATATGTATATAATAGAGAGAGAGAGAGTCAGGGAAAACAAAACTAAACTTGCATATTATTAGCAATGGTGAAGAATTGACTAAACTCTATCCAATCTTTTTGGATGTGAAGTAGGATATTGTGTTAGATATGACCAGTTAGTGTCAGTCCTCTAATGTCTTGTCTGATAATCAGATGTCAGGATGAACATGGTGATAATCCTGCCCTAAATAACAGACAGTTTAGTTTCTTTCTTGGTTTCAGAAACCATTACCCTGACTTATTTAAGTTGAATTATTTCTTTTCTCATGAAAGTAGAATCACAATGCAATCCCAACCTATATCACAATGTGGTCTTGAGATTCATATAAAATGATACATATGAAATGGTTTGGGAAGGATATAAAATCCACATTTGAAGCAGGAAAGTATTCTATGAATATGTTGTTAGAAAAAGGTCAAATATTAAGCAAAAATGAGAGTTTATGGCTCATGTGATTGGGAAACCCAAAGAAACAGATGGAATTCTTGGTATTTAAAATGGTCCCAAACATGTTTTTCTTCATCTCTACCAACCACTTCAACTCATGGGTGGACTTTATTTGCTTTCTGTGCAATGGTCTTGCATAGGCGCAAGCACGTGTATCTACTTACTTCAGAAGAGCTTCACCTTCCTGAGGAAGAGACATCTTGCATCAGCACCTGCTTCTTGATTGCCAGGGAAGGACACCCATTGTACTTCCTTGTGCCACACACTCATATTGGAGCCAATGACTGGTCAAGGGGAGGGTTTAGTATGGACCACACATGGCCACATGGATTAGAGAAGGACACTTAGCTCTTCAAAGTAAGATTGATTTTATCTGAAGAAGGCAAAGAAATACTAGAGAAGGTTTGTAGAGTCCCACCATCATGCCCTCTCTCTCTCTCTCTGCTCCCAAAGATCCTCTGAACCTTTAATTACAGCTCTTATCACCTAAGGATGAGATTTTTTTTTCCATTGTGTGTCTATTTCAGACATGGATCTGATTCACCTTTGTATCCCAGGACCTAGTATAGATTAGTTGCTCAATAAATACAGATTTAAGGAATGAATAAAATAAATTTTCTGTTCAAACTGCAGAGGACTCTGCTATGCCTTTCATATGTTTTGTGGTGAACCAACTCCTGCATGTCCTTGTTTCAAATTCTCCCAAGCTCAAGGGTGTTACTTGGGAATACTTCTCTACCTAATTGCTTGGCACTGGCCTGGAGTAAAGACTTGGCAAAGTTGTTAGATGATTCCAAAGAGTGAATTCAGGGTTACTTTTTGGCCTCCTAAATGGTAAGTGGGAAGTTCTACCCTCAGGAAGCTTATAGCCAGATTGCCAAATCATGCCATCTAACTGGATATGAATATTCCTTGAAACCATCTGGCCAAAGCTCAAATAATCTGCTCACAAGATATAATGCATTAAGTTTCAGAGACATGATAAATGAAGACCAGGTGGAAACAGTGGGAAAGATAGCTGAGCAGGAGGGAGACAAACCTCTGGAAAAATCAGAAGGAAGGAAGAATTACTTTTGTGGTTCCACTCTGCACAAGGCACTATGCTCAGCCTCTTGTGACTACTATCCTACTAGATCTTTCTAGTCTGGGGAGGGGGTGTTTCTATCTCTAGTTGGCAGGGCAGAAGACTGAGGCTTAGAAAGGTTAAGTAAACCAGGAGACCATGGGAAGGGTACACATGTTATAGTCAAGTGTTAATGTTATCGATACTGGTGCACTTTCTCCTGTGGTGTAGTGCATCACACACACATCACATGAGTCAGTACATCTGGGTAAACATGACCAATCAGGAGGCATTGTCAATTGGTAATTTATAGCTGCACTGATACAGGTAACTATGCAAATATTAATAGGTCATAGGAATTGATCATTGGGATGAATTATAAAAATGAAAGGAAAATGAAGATACATGGGTCTATAATTGAGTTAGATTGAGAGATAAGTTCATATATATTCACATAGGGACACCATCAACTCTGTTTTGTGAAAAGTCAATTTGGCCAGATATAATGTGCTCTGGTGCGAAGATAATCGGGCCATTAAGGGGACGCCATGATCTACCTCTACCTCTCCCACTGCCTCTGTGGCCCAGTGTCCTTGTCTTTTCTTATTCTCAGCTTCATTGTCTGTAAAATGAGAATAATAAACAGAGCCCTGCCTACACTCACAGGGTAGCTTTGAGAATCCTACAAGGTAATTGATGGGGAAGTGCCTGGAAAACTGTAATATGCTCTGTTGCCCCTGTGGGTTTGACCTGGCTGGTTTTGCAGCTTCCTTTGAAAAGAAAACCAGTTCCATCTTGGATCAGGAAATGGGTACTTTTTGAGATGATGCCTGGGCTTGGCTGCTGGCTGTCCTCACTCAGTGAGTGTTTTATCAGGGTCCACATCACCTCTCTCTTGCAGCTTAGCTCACAACATCAAAAACCACTTTAGTACCCTCCATGTTCACAAGGGGTTGTTCATCTCTCGCATCTCTTGCACCATCTCCAAAGCTGAGCTTCGTAACGGAATTTTTTTGATGCCAGATGATCTGAAAGCAAATGAAAAGTCAGGAGGATGTTTTCCCACTCAAGATCAATATGCCTTTAAAATTTCTTCCTTCTGTCCTTGGGGACATGTCTCTTCTCACCTCACTGGCAGCTTCTGTCCTCTCACACTCCTGTCTTTCATTCTTGTCTCCCTGGGCTCTCTGCCTCCACCACCACCTGGTTAGAATTCAGCATGTCTTCAGAGCTGCTGTGTTAATATCCATCGTAACAGGTTATACTGAATGGCTTTTCCCATAGACATAGCCTCTTATTGCTATGGACCACAGAAACCAAGGAGTTCTTCTTGTTGAGCCAGGCACCACAAGCTCACATCTTGCTGTTATGAGCAGGATGACCTCAGAGCCCTGACTTTGCCTGTCTGAATCTTCCTTTTCTTTTCTGTAAATTGCAGATACAAAAATACCTGCCCTGTTCAACCCCTCAAGTCATAGAAAGGTCCTGGATATTAAATCCTAAATTTGAAAATGTTGATGGCAAATAGTTTTTTTTTTCTTAAATTTTAAAACACATGTCATTTTAAAATGCTAAGTATACTTAAAAAGTTTAAAGTATGGTTCTTAAAAAATTATCTAAATGAAAGTTGTAAAAGAAACATATTATCAGAGGAATAATCTTAAGCCAAAAAGTTACCATTTTGGAAACATGCCCCACATTACATGTTTAGTAACTAGTGGCATCTGGATTATAACTCAGATATGTGGGTTACAGAGACTATGAATTTAACCACTCTGCTACGCTGCCTGAGCAAACCAAGGACCCAGTACTGGGATTGAAGGTGGGCAACATGTTTGGGGTACATGCCTTGGAGGACTTATTTTGCACTTAACAGTGACATAACAGTCTAGGATGGGTTAGGTCATACTTTGGTAATAAAGGAAGGCTAACACATGAATTTTTCACTCATTTTTCAAGTAAGTGTTTGGATAAACTCTCCAGGTCAACAGTTACTTCGATAACTCAGGGAATAAGAACCTGCTATAGGTGAACAGTACTAACACACTCCCACCAATACATCATTCAGAAGGAGATGACCAAATGGAGATGTTACAATGGTACAAATGTGCCACTTGAGACACATAGTACTGCACAAAGAAACAGAATATGATAAGCAATTTAGTTCCATTTAAATATATATATATATATATATATATATATATATATATATATATGGTGTGTGTGTATGAATCCATTTTATGTCATTTCTCTCTCTCTCTCTCTCTCTCTCTCTCTCTCTCTCTTCTCTCTCTCTCTCTCTCTCTCTCTCTCCCCATAGTGGGAAAGTGGGCAGGACACAGAAGAGGGGAATAGAAATATAAGGACTATATGAATTAAAATGGAGTCAGGTGAGGACCTTGCACGGATCAGTGAAGACCATAAGCCATGAAATGAGAAGTAGATTAATTCAAAACTCTAAAGCAGAGGTTGGCAAGCTACAGCCTACAGTCTAAATCTGGTCCCCTGACTGTTTCATCTACAAAGTTTTAATGGAACACAGTTACATCTGCTTGCTTACATTGCGTCTCTGACTGCTTCTGGGATATGTGGCAGTGTTGAGTAGTTGCAACAAGGACAGCCTGGCAGGCAAAGTCAGAAATATTTGCTCATTGGCTCTTGCACCCTTGAAAACAGAGGTAAGAGACCCTCCTTTACTCCTTGTATACGTCAGGTTCAGTGAAGGAAACACAAACCACTTGACACTAAATGTAAGAAGGACTTAATAAGGAAATTAAGGAAACACCCAATCACTGGAAGCCAAAGAGACAAAGGCCAGGAAGTTGCTGCATTTGACCTTGTGCTGAAACACAGAAGTGAATGGTTGCCAGTGTTATCCAGGACACACCACGGTTCACAGGAGTCTCCAGGAAACTCTTGTCACCTTCTTTCTCTGCACAGTTCTGACAAACCACTGGGTGTCTCAAGACTTGCCAACATGTCTGGTTGCAACTAGCCTAGATAATAATGGAATCCCTTTCCTTCTGCTTTCCAAATCTAGTCTCCCATTGTCAAATTCTAACCTAGAACCACACTGGGCAAGGGACTTCTCAGAAATGCAATTTGGTGTCCCCTCCAGGCAGCAAAGGAGGGCATGGTAGTGAGGTGAGTTGAGAGCAGTCTGTGGAGTGTTAGCCTTTCAGTTCCATTGCCCTCAATACTGTAGGGGTGTCATTCATTTACCTTGTTCACATTAAGGATACACTGTTTTAGAATACTCTAATCTGAGGTTTATGAACTTCTGGGAGGAAAGTACTTGGTCTTTGGAGGACTTTGAACGAATTCCAAATCATCTCTTATCCATAAGTGGAAAGGAGTGTGTATGTGTGTTTCTAGGGAGATGTATTCCTCAATTTGCTCCCTGTTGAAGAGTTTTAGGGTCACTCAGGGAGTTTATGGTCTACGTGACCACCATGTCTGCAGACTCTTTCTGAATGCAGAGAACTATCATTTTCACATACCTCAGAGAGTCACAGGAAGTTTGATACAGAGCAAACTTTAAATAAATGTTTGTACAATCAGCAATCAAGATAATGAACACATATCATGCTGCTTGAAGATGGAGAGTATGCATCATCATTCATTTAAAAAAATGCAGCTACCTGAAGTTAAAAAATATATTATAGTCTTGCTTAAAATCTTCTGAATGCATTGTAGACAAATCTATCTTAGCACCAGGTACCGAAAGAGATCAGATGATTGTTCAGAGAACACAGGTAATGCCTTCATTCCTGATAAGAGACAACAGCCAGAAACAAAGAGAGAAAGCTTGCAAGATGTGCTCTGCCTGTCTGCTCAAAAGGTCGTACCTGCAGAGCTTCATGTGCTCTGACTACCCTGTCCCGCCCTCTGTCTCATAGATGACTCTGATCATTCAATACCTAGGCAGTCCTAAATCTGGGTAATCCCTGCTGATTTATGATCTCATTAAGTCACTTCTTGCTGAGAACCCTCTTAGCATCACTAGATTTAGAATATATTGGTTCAAGTGCTAACAACGTCCTTCCTATTTCTGTCCACTTTGGAGCAACGCTTACCATCTGAACTTGGGTTTGTCAATCTATATAATGGAAGTAATGGTTGGTATTCTAGCAAACAGGCAGACAGATATAAAACTATACTGTATAATATCACACATAAATAAAACTTAAGCTGTCAATAACAGTATTTGTGATGCTTACCTCAAGATTTTCAGTTGTTAGAACCTGGAAATTTTCACTCTTATTGTAAATAAATCAGCTAACAATTAAATTGGGCAACTAAAATATTAATACTTACTGAGGGATAAAGAAGGACATTTCATGCTGCTTAAGGGAAGCATAAATCAGCAAGACATTACAATCATAAATATCTATGCCCCGAACATTGGCTCATCCACGTACATCAAACAAATCCTTCTCAATTCCAGAAATCAAATAGACCACAACACAATAATACTAGGCGATTTTAACACACCTCTCTCACCACTGGATACATCTTCCAAACAAAAATTGAATAAAGAAACCATAGATCTCAATAACACAATCAACAATTTAGACTTAACCAACATATATAGAATATACCATCCAACAAAGAACGAATACACTTTCCTCTCATCAGCACATGGATTCTTCTCTAAAATAGACCATATTTTCTGCCACAAAGCTACTGTTAGCAAATACAAGAAGATAGAGATACTACCTTGTACTCTATCAGATCATAATGAATTGAAATTAGAAATAAATGACAGAATAAAAAACAGAAACTTCTCCAATACCTGGAGATTAAATAATACACTATTATATGATGAATGGATAACAGAAGACATCAGGAGGGAAATAAAAAATTCTTAGAAGTAAACGAGAACAAAGACACATCATATCAAAATCTCTGGGACACTATGAAAGCAGTACTTAAAGGAAGATTTATTTCATGGGGTGCTTTCAAAAAAAGAAGTAGAAATCAACAAATAACGACTTAACACTACAGCTCAAAGCGCTAGAAAAAGAAGAGCAGACCAACACCAAAAGTAGTAGAAGACAGGAAATAGTTAAAATCAGAGCCGAAATCAATGAAATTGAAACAAAAGAAACAATCAGAAAAATTAATAAAATAAATAGTTGGTTCTTTGAAAAAATAAACAAAATTGATAAACCCTTAGCTACACTAACAAAGAGAAAGAGGGAGAAAACTCAAATTACTAAAATTTGGAATGAACAAGGAAATATCACAAGAGACACGAGTGAAATACAAAACATAATTAGAAGCTATTTTGAAAATCTATACTCCAACAAAACAGAAAACCTCGAAGACATCAACAGGTTTCTAGAGACATATGAATTACCTAAACTGAACGAGGAAGACAAACACAACTTAAATAAATCAATTTCAAGCAATGAAATAGAAGAGGTCATCAAAAGCCTACCAACAAAGAAAAGTCTGGGACCAGATGGGTTCTCAGCCGAGTTCTACAAAACTTTTAAAGAAGAGCTCATTCCAATACTCCTCAAAGTATTCCATGAAATAGAAGAGGAGGGAACCCTCCCAAACTCAATCTATGAAGCCAATATCACCCTGATACCTAAACCAGACAGAGACACATCAAGGAAAGAAAATTTCAGACCAATATCCTTAATGAACATCGGCGCAACAATTCTCAACAAAATTTTAGCAAATCGCATACAAAAATATATTAAAAAGATAGTGCAGCACGATCAAGTGGGTTTTATCCCAGGGATGCAAGGTTGGTCATTTCAATAAATGAATGACATTTATTGAAATCAACAAATGTCATTCACCATATCAACAGACTTAAAGTTAAGAATCACATGATTATTTCAATAGATGCAGGAAAAGCATTCGATAAAATACAGCATCCCTTCATGCTCAAAACACTAGAAACAATTGGGGTAGTGGGAACATTCCTTAACATTATAAAGGCCATCTATGCTAAGCCCATGGCCAATATCATTCTAATGGTGAAAACTGAAAGCATTCCCCCTAAAATCTGGAACAAGGCAGGGATGCCCTCTTTCACCACTTCTATTCAACATTGTCCTTGAGACTCTAGCCAGAGCAATTAGACAGACCAAAGAAATTAAAGGGATACAAACTGGAAAAGAAGAATTCAAACTATCCCTGTTCGCAGATGACATGATTATATATTTAGAGGAACCTGGAAATTCCACTAGAAAACTTTTAGAACTCATAAGTGAATTCAGCAAAGTAGCAGGTTACAAGATCAATGCTCATAAATCCAATGCATTTTTATACATAAGTGATGAATCTTCAGAAAGAGAAATTAGGAAAACTACCCCATTCACAATAGCATCGAAAAAAATAAAATACTTGGGAATCAATCTCACAAAAGAGGTGAAAGACCTCTACAATGAGAACTACAGAACACTAAAGAAAGGAATTAAAGAAAACCTTTGAAGATGGAAAGATCTCCCATGTTCTTGGATATGCAGAATTAATATTGTCAAAATGGCCATACTACCTAAAGTACTATACAGATTCAATGAAATTCCAATTAAAATCCCAATGATGTACCTTGCAGAAATAGAGCAAGCAATTATGAAATTCATCTGGAAGAATAAAAAACCCAGAATAGCTAAAGCAATCCTCAGTAGAAAGAGTGAAGCAGGGGTATCGCAATACCAGATCTTCAACTCTAATACAAAGCAATAGTAACAAAAACGGCATGGTATTGGTACCAAAATAGGCAGGCAGATCAATGGTACAGAATAGAGGACATGGACACAAACCCAAATAAATACAATTTTCTCATACTAGACAAAGGGTCCAAAAATATGCAATGGAGAAAAGATAGCCTCTTCAACAAATGGTGCTGGGAAAACTGGAAAACCATATGCAACAGAATGAAATTAAACCCCTATCTCTCACCCTGCACAAAAATCAACTAAAAATGGATCAAGGACCTCGGAATTAGACCAGAGACCCTGCATCTTATAGAAGAAAAAGTAGGTCCAAATCTTCAACTTGTTGGCATAGGATTAGACTTCCTTAACAGGACTCCCATAGCACAAGAAATAAAAGCAAGAATCAGCAACTGGGATAGATTCAAACTAAAAAGCTTTCTCTCAGCAAAGGAAACTCTCAGTAATGTGAAGAGAGAGCCTACAGAGTGGGAGAATATCTTTGCCACTCATACTTCAGATAGAGCGCTAATTTCCAGAATCTATAAAGAACTCAAAAAACTCTACACTAAGAATAGAAATAATCCAATCAACAAATGGGCTAAGGATATGAATAGACACTTTGCATAAGAAGATCTACAAGCAATCAACAGATATATGAAAAAATGTTCAACATCTCTAGTAATAAGAAAAATATAAATCAAAACTACCCTAAGATTTCATCTCACCCCAATTAGAATGGCGATTATCAAGAACACAAGCAACAATAGGTGTTAGTGAGGATGTGGGGAAAAAGGTACACTCATACATTCCTGATGGGGTTGCAAATTAGTGCAGCCACTCTGGAAAGCAGTATGGAGATTCCTCAGAAAGCTTGGAATGGAACCACCATTTGACCCAGCTATCCCACTCCTCAGCCTATACCCAAAGGACTTAAAATCAGCATATTACAGAGATACAGCCACATCAATGTTCATTGCTGCTCAATTCACCATAGCCAGATTGTGGAACCAACCTAGATACCCTTCAGCTGATGAATGGATAAAGAAACTGTGGCATATATATACAATGGAATATTACTCCGCAATGAAGAATGATAAAATTATGGCATTTGCAGGCAAGTGGATGAAATTGGAGAATATCATGCTAAGTGAGATAAGCCAATCTCAAAAAATTAAAGGCCGAATGATCTCGCTGATAAGCGATGAGGACATATAATGGGGGGTGGGAGGGGTTAGCGTTAGGGTTAGGGTTAGGTTTAGGGTTAGGAATAAGGAGGGTGGTAAGAATGGAGGAAAGAAGGACTGAATAGAGGGAAAAGATGGGTGGGAGGGGTGGGGGGAAGGGAAAAAAATAATCAAACATCATTGCCCTATGTTAATTTATGATTACACAAATGGTATGCCTTGACTCCATGTACAAATAGAGAAACAACATGTATCACATTTGTATACAATAATAAAAAAAAATACTTACTGAATAGCAAGCTGTAACCAACATCCCCCACAAACTGTAATTCAAACCATTTTTATGAGTGTAGTAGCTTCTGATTAGCTGGCTTTTTTTCATTTTCCCCCATCCTATTTTCTGAGTTTATGCAACTTTCTTTGCCAGCTAAACTAAATCCCTGAAAATCTGAAATGAACTTGCCAGGTGCAAGTCTGTTGGCCATAAACAAACTCAGGATTCAGTTAGGTTCTCTTCCGTCTGAGCTAAGTGTCTCCCTTTGAGATTCCAGGAAGCCCCTAGACATCAGCTGCCTCAATGCTCTCCACTCTTACCTCTTGTCTCCTTGAAATGCAATCAGACCAACAGCAAAAACCATAGAGTAAGTGTGCAGAGAACCCACAATTATGTGAACACAAGAACTAGCTTATTTTCTTTTCTTCATTATTTTAGCCCATCTATCGCCAGACCTCCGTTTCCTCACCTAAGAAATCAGGATAATGGCTTCTAAGCTGCTTACCTTGGAGGTGTTAGGTCAGAATTAAGAGTTTTTCCTGGGACATTAGAAAATGCTTTGAAGTGCAGCAAGTGTAGGAATTTGATGAATAAGAAAGAAGTGGCCATTGGAGAAGGTGAGCATGATTTTATAAGATTTTGATATTTGCAATTAGAGACAGTTCAAGTATCATCACTGGAGAAGGTCAATAGAAGAAATAGAAATTAAGGCAAACAATACTGAGAAACTCTAACATGTCCAGCTAAGAGGAAAAATTTTAGTATGCTGAGATTCTGTGGTGATATAGGAGCACAGTGGGATGTAAGATTAGAAGATCATGGTCGTGCCAAACTGGCAAGGATCTTGAATGTTATCATAGGGATTTGGAATTTATATTATACTGGAATATACACATACATGTAATTACATCCAGTCTTCAGCAAATTACTTCATCAATTGTGTGAAAGATACTAAATAAAATTGCTTTCTAAATATATTCTTAAAGCACAAGTTCAACTGGATTCTCAAAGTTGTTCCACACACGAACACTTGCATACACACAAGATTATAACACACCATAATCATATAACACATGTTTCTTATTGAATGAATAACTGAGGTTGGTAAACTATAATTTCAACCATGTTAATTAATATTTTTGTTGTTGATATTATTTGTTTTAATCATTTAATTACTGGACTTCCCAGAACATCTCATAAATGAATGTGCTTGGTGTGTCTCCAAGAGGAGAGAGGATGGGTGAGATTTCATAATTTTACTTGTCATGACACTTCTCTCACTATGTAGGTCATGGGACTGTGTTCCATGGAAAACTCTTTTGGAAATGTTACATTAAAAAGAGAGGCAGGAGGTGAACAGCCCAAACAAGGAGCAATGTAAACAACTCAACAGACAAACATGGCAGCTGAATTACAACGGTGCCTGATGGGTAGAGAATGAATGCTTAGAGAACATTCCAAGGAAGTAGTATGCGCAGGATATCATACATCAGATGTTAGGAAAGATGGAAATGGAAGAATCAAAATTATTCCCAGGTACTTAATTGCAGAGACATTGTATTTGTATTCTATTTATAGAACTTGATTCTGAAATAATTGCTTTATAAAAAGATATTAAAAATAAAGTTTTCCTTTTTTCTTCATTGCTTCAAGAAGTACCCCAAAGTGGGAATAGTGAGAACATCCTGAAATTTGCATCATGATATGGGGAAAGAAGAAAACATCTACCTCAACATGGACAGGTATATAGGAAACCCGAAGTACTACAGTTCAGTTGAGTATGAAACACACAAAGAGGTTCAGGCTGCTATGGAGAAATCAATAACCAGAACTTGGTGGAACAGTTGATCAGAACTTGCAGGTCAGTTGATCTGTCTGCCTATATATCCTATCATCTGTCTACCTACCTGTCTATCTAACTATCTACCTGTCATCTAATTTATATACCTATCTACCTACTTATCATCCTTCATACTTAACAAACTACCTATCTCTTAGATCTGTTGCCTCAATGTCTCCTAAATAAATTATAGACTCACGCAAATGGGTAATTCATAGAATTTTTATTTGTAACCTAAAGAAATAAAACAGTCAAGTGCCAAAGAATAGGAAATTAGGTAAACATATTAGAGTTTATTAATACAATAAAATACTGTGCAATCATTAAAACCATGCTTTACTAGAAAATTTCAAAAACATATAAAAAAAGAAATAACCAATCATAGTGTGAATTAAATTTAAAAAGGAAGGGAGGCTTTAAAGCAGAATATACTAATAAGAATTTTGTTAAGGAAAATATGTTGTTGGGATGCATAGTAAAACAACCATAAAGAGACAGAAATATTTTAACAGTAGTTTTAGTTGGACAGTGAATTATTTGAAACTTTTAATTTTGTCTGCATATTTGAATTTTCCAAATGCCCATGTGGTATTTACTAGGCAGGCAGAAGTTGTATTTTTTTAATAGGACTGTTTTTAGCATGTTATTATGATTACTATTGTTGCTAGAAAAAAATACTAATTTAGTCATTCAATTTTATTTCCTTGTGGCCTCCCTTCTTTCCTTCCTTCCTTCCTTCCATCCATGCAGCCATTACTCTAATCAAGAATCATTGAATACACACTGTGTGCTGAGTTAGAGGCTGATGGGATAGAAAGATGAAAAAAAAAATTGAATCCTCCCTCTAGCAGATCCTACCTATAAGGTCAGCGATAGCCAACATTAACCAGCCTAGTATATTTCTGACCCCAGTCTTTCTTGAAGACAGGACATACATTAAGCACAGGAGAAGGAACATTTGGTTCTCAAGATGTGTCTCAAAAACAGAGACAGTAGGCCTGGGAATGGGCTCAGTGGTAGGCTACTTGACTAGAATGCACAAAGCTCTGGCTTAGAACCCCAGCTTAGCAAAACAAAATCAAAAGAAAACAAGCACAAACAAAACAAACAAACAATTTACTATACAAGGAATGAAAACATAGATATCTAAATCCTTCACTTATATCTGGAGAACTTGATAGAGGCTTGGGAAGGGAAGGATGAGGTCTGAAGTCTTCAGTATAGCACGGGAGCAACATGCTAACTATGACATGAAATTGGAATAAATAACAAAAATGAGTCCAGGGGAGCCTAAGTGAAGTTACTATTAACTGGAAAAGTCAGTGAAATCTTCAGAAATGTAAACTATCCAGAGGAGTGGGAGATGTAATAATTTGAATTTATGGATTCATAGGTGGAGAGGACAATCTCATGCAACTCCCTTGTGTACAGGAGTTTGTATACAAGTTTATGCCTTTGGGTTTAGGAAAATAATATGCAATCATCAGCGCCAATAAACAGGTTAGATATTTCTAATTTGACTATAAAAAAGTCATGATAGAACTCTAATATATAAATAGATGGGAACCCAAATGAAAGCAAGATGGTGGATGTATTGGATTTCCATGAGACCTGGGTTGAGGATTTTGGCATGGGTGAGGATGAAGATGAGAGTATCAATAAACTGAAAGAAAAAATGAAGAAATTGAAAGACTGTGGCTCTGGTTTTGAAGAGAGTTCCTTAGCATGGGTGTGTGAGGATTATGATAACCTGAAGCTGGATGGTATGCTGTTGAGGCTGAATTCTTGTCACTTCAGACTAAGAGGAAGCCACTGAAGAAGATGTCCACAACAAATTCATATTATATGGGGAAATAAGAAAATATCCACCTCAACTTAGAAAAGCAGGAAACCCAAAGAAGTATACTTAGTTGAGTTTGAAACACATAGAGAAGTCCAAGCTTTGGTCTAGGTTACTCAAGATCAAGAGGAAAGGTGACTGAACACATAGCAGGAATCCAGACCAGAGACTACACTGCCAAATCTTTTGTTGTCCAGGTAATCTCTTCAAGATTCCATTCAACCAAAAAACCTTAGAGAAGTATGGAACTCTCTGTGTTTTTATTTACTTTCTTACTGTATCTACTTAGTGTTTATTTTCAGTCATGAATAAAAGGCCGATTTTTGTTTTCAACATTTAAATTATTTTTCTGTTTTAACATTGAAAGTTCCGAAGCTCAATCAATCAATCAATCAATCAATCAATAATAGATTTAAATAAAAAAATATTTAATGGAGGCACTGCCAACTTAGTTCTAAGAGTCCTAGGAATGGAAACTTGAAATATTCTATCATTTTGAAATAGTAAGCTTTTCTTCTCTTTTTATCTTTCTTTCTCTCTTTCTTTTTTTGCTGTTGTTTTCTATTAAAAAATGGAGAAGTTCATTCTCTTTAGCAGACTGTTCTCTTGTTCCAAATGACCAATTGAAAAGGTTTTATTATGACATATGGAGAAAATGTCACCTTCAAATGTTTATATTGGTTATAGACACACTAAAGACAAGCTTTAAGGGCAATCCAGAATGATGGAGACCTGGAAAGGTAGGGTATCAGCTAGAATCACTGAATCCACACACAAACATAAGCACATACACACATATCCTTTAAGTTTGATGGATTTTCCAGAAATTAAACATAATATTTTAGCTAAATATCTATAAAAAAAGGTCAAGCAGGAATGCATGGAGTCTAGAATGCACAGAACAGGGGAAAGCTTTTCTGACTGCCCTACCCAACTCATAAGGTATTTTGGAAACACTGAGGAAAGACGCTCCTCCAGGGGATTGGAGGCTGCCAGAGGGCATGGCAATGTGACAGCTTCACAGATAATAGACTCACAGATAAGGGAGAAAAGACAAGAGGGCTCTCCGTGGTGACTGGGGCTGCCATCTTGGTTTGTGGTCCCATGTTAAGCCCTCTCAGAACTCCCAGAAAGCACTAAGAAGGGGAGAAGAGCAATCAGGGAGCATGGGAGTAACCATAGGTAGAAAATGGAACCATTGTGGTTCAGGTGTAAATGTCTTTGTGATCACTTCTGTTCTCCTAGACTAGAAAAGGCTCTGGTTTATAAATTCCATATGTGGAGAAGAAACGAAGCCAACTCTGAAACTCTTGTTATTATAAACCCTGCAGAGCACGCATTCCTTATCTTGAGCGTGGCTCTTTCACACTTGACAATCAGATCAAGTTCAGAGAAGCTATGTGCTCCCCACCACCACCAGGCATTTTTTCTATGCTAGTAAATAAACTTGTTCTTTCACCTTTAATTCTTTCCCATTCATCTTTGGATGGGACTTGGGAGTTGGTGGGCAGAAGGGAGAGAAACGGGGTTAAAATGTAGGTCTGCTGATAAGTTATTTACAAACGCCAGGGACAATAGGACAAGGGCATACTTGTTCAAATCCTTGGCAAGCCCTTAAAGGCAGATGTAAAGAAGGACAATCACTTTCTATGAGATAAGTCACCTCTTTCGGGGTCAAAGCCACTTTCCCGAGTTGCTGAAGCGAATCTTTATTTTTTCCTAAAACTCAACAGACAGCGCCTTCAGAACCTAATTTGATTTTGATTGATTTTTGAAACTTGAAACACTTCTAAACTAATTTTCAGTATATTACTCTTGTCAACGCTTAAAGATTTTGTCAGGAGGAATTTGCTGAACAGACGCAGTAATTTTGTTTCTCATTCTGGCATATCACCCTAAAGAGGAAAACCGGGGAGGGGGCGGCTCTGCTACTACAGCTGCTGCTATTAGAATATACATTGCAATTACTTTGCTGCTATTTTAGGGACCTTCTGAAGCAGTGCATGCTGCAACCCACGGGAGATGGAAATCTTGAATAAGGATTACAGAGTTGTCAGCTCCTCTTGGGTCAGACCTGGGATACAGATAAGAGACTTGAGGTCCAGAGAGGAGAAATGATCCATCCAAGGTCATAGAGCAATATGGTGGCTAATCTGGGAGTGGAGAAAAGTTTTTAGCCCATTTCTCTGCCCAGTGTCTCAAGAAGTACAGAAGCCAGTACACCCTGCAGTGGTCATGGACCAAGTTGGAATTTATTAAGTAAATACACCGCTGACAACTTCAGTGGGAAAAGGGGCCTCAGATTGTAGTCGATACTCCAATCAATAGGCAGTAAACGCCACTCTGGAAGCCTAGCATAATGCTGCCCCTTGTAAAATGTAGGGGCTGTGTTAACAGTGCCTCTCTCTTTGTCTTGCCAGTCAGCAGATCCACTGGGGGCCTTTGGAAATAACAGTGACATTACAAGATAATAACCTCTGCTCACGCCGGCCTTATGCCAAGAGGGCTGTCAAAGAGTGTGTTCCTTTTATTGCTTTTTGCCACCCAGGGTCTGTGGCGTGCGGACAGATGGACGGGTTCATCTTAGCAAATAAGCAATGGGGACAAACCGTGCTGACTCAAACCTGCGATCTTTGCTCAAGGCAGGGCCTTCCAAGCAAGGACCTGCGCGTGACTGGGTAACGACTTCGGCAGATGCAAAGCAGATAATTATTCAGGAGGGGAGCAGAACTGATAAAGGGACGGCCCATTGTGTGGCCAAATAGGCTCAAGGACGTTCATCTGCTGCAAAAGTACCTTGATGGAGGGGGAGTTGGCTACATGTAATGAGAGAGAAAGCATTAGGAGCGAGGGAAGCGAGAGGCCGGAGTCCTGTTTTGGCTATTTAAATCTGTTTTCCAACACACAGTGGCCAATATGTGAATACTAATAGGTCGAATTAATATGCATTTATGTACATGCATTTATTCATTAATACATTCCCAATATACTTCTATGCATGTAATAAGGCGACCATGGGTGAAATTGAACCCCAAGGTTTATTTTTTTTTAATTCCAAGTAAAGACATATAAAAGGAATTGTAATTATTATTCTAAAGAAAAGATAGCTTTTAAGACTAAATAGTAGATATTTGGGTCTGTTTTTCTGTCCAGCTGCTAGGACTATATAAGTGCACCGTGAAGCCCAACCATTCCTGCTGTGCAGACTGTTCGGAGAGAATTGGCTCTTTCCACTTTCAAGAGTCCCAGGAAGAGGCAGAGATGGGGATACCAAAACTCAGGGGGTAGGACTGAGGCTGCAGTGGGGCAGGGATGGTCTCTCTTTCATGGGACGTAGGAGTCCATCCTGAAAATAAGACTGAATTACTTCCAGAGGCAGGACTTGGCCATGTGAAAACTCACTGGAAGCAAATCACAAAGGCAGGTCTGTGGTCTGGTCTGGTTTTGGGCTTTATTTATAAATTAATCTCTGCCATTAATTTTTATATATGTCATGTCCATTGGGACAAATCTCTAAATTCAATATAGCCTAAACTCTGATGCTGTAGAAAATTAAGGGAAAGATGGCCTCATTAAGGATCTAATGGTGAAAGGCACTGGGGATCAAGGACTGAGTCTTCTCTCCTGAGAACAAAGAGACAGTGGCAGTGATATTATCAGGCGAAGAGCAGCTGTGTCCATGTCCAGCAGAGGGTGAAGCTTTCTAGGACACAGAAAACATGGGGGACACTCATGGTGGCCAGGAGAAAAAGCCACCTGGGAGTTGTTCTTTGGTCCCCTTTGGGAAGCAGCCTAGGGGATCTTCAGAGATACCCTTGAGATACTTGAGAGATAATAAGCAATAAACCAGGTAAGTGCTTTATTGGTCGAAGCAGAACAGTGTCACTAGTGATAAGGAAAGATACAAAAATTCATAAAGCTGATGCCTCTAGGAAAGTTTTGGTCTCTCTGGGAAGGCAAGACAAATACAAATGAAAAGATATCTAAGGAACAGAAAACCTGTTTAACCACAAAAAATGGTAGAAAACTGACGGGGGCATATCAGTTTTGAAAGTGAGAGATCTCTGAGGTTGAATTCATTTCAGATTGCTTCCCAGAAGGCATGGGGAATGAGTTAGCCCTACAGTGTAAGGGTTAGGAGAGGCAGAGATTCCCAAAGTACGGATCCCAGACCAGTAGTATCAGCAGCACCAGGGAACTTAGAATGACAGTCTTGGTTCCCACCTTGGTTCTACTTGGATCAAATCTCTCAGGGTGGTGCCCAGCAATCTGTGATTTACACCTCCTCACAACACACTGATCCAGTTGACTCAATGTGAGGGAATGTGGTTTAAGGCAGGCTAACAGAAGCATAGCCAAAGGGGCTTCTGCCAACAGCCCTGCTATGGCTGTGAAAGAGCCAGGCAACTGGACTTTGTGATGATCAGAGTTGACAGCAATGGTAGTTCTCTCCCAGGGCATAACGTACCTCACAAAGTATTCTTCAACCATCGCATTTTGTTGCTAATATCACTTGTGAAAGTGCTGCTGGTGCATTTTACTTAAGTTTTGTTGATGAAGCAGTTGAGGGTCAATTACTCTCTTTATTCTAAAATCACAAGGTTTGTAAGCAAGAGAGGGAAGAGAAGCCCCAGGCTCTGATCACTTTCCCCTTTATGCCTTGGTGTGTATGTCTTCCTTTGGGTGGAGGCTTAGCTCCAGGAAACAGATTTGGGATCCCAGCAGGGGAAGGAAGTTGGAAGATAGTAGATATTCTTTTTTCAGAGGTGACAGCAACCCCCAGCCTCCAGTTTCAGTCCCATTAGCTCCAACCAGTCAGTTCTACTTAGTGCCTCAAGTCCTTACATAGACCTTCTTATATATTCAGGTCCAACAAAGAAGGCAGAATACTAACAGGGAGTATAAGTGGGCACATACTCAGTAGCAAATGAGCACTTTGAGTACCTAGGCTGAATCAGGGCACTCATGACCTACATACTAAAAACAGTCTTCTGGAAGCTTTAGCCAGGGAGTCTAAATATAGCCATCTTGGGCCTGCCCTACACTTCCTTTCTGGTCGATGAGAAGTGTTCAGGAATTTCTTAAATTTTCAGAATTTCCCTAGCATCTGGCAGTATCTTACATACCACCTCTGAATACTGAGAGTGATCTTTGAAACCTTCTGTTGAAAAGGATTTTGAGCATACGTCCAGAGTCAGTGGGAAAGAATGGATTCATGATATTGCTATGAGCATCAAATGAGGCAGTGGCAGTGTATGTATGTATGTGCTTGTGTGTGTGTGTGTTTGTGAGTGTGTGCATGCCTGTCCACTACAAGGCTGGGCTCTGAGTTCTGAGACCTAGTACCACCTATACAGGAGTTGCATTTGGTTAGGAGGATTAAACAGGGATGGACTGATGAAGAGAAGCTTGATCATTCTTACATGCTATCAAATTAGCTCATCCGCCACTGTTCATGGCAATTACAACCAACCTTCACGATTAATAAAAAAACTATAAAAAATAAACAAAACTGAAGAAACTCTTTGATTTCATCCTGAATATACCCCACTGCCCTAGAAATTTTTGTCCCTATAATTCTGGATGTGTTCTTAATGACACACATTTCCATTCTGACTTCATGAAAAGACCTGTATGTTCAAGGTCTGCCAGTTCCCTTGAATAGTCCCAATATTGTCCTCTTAGGAGTGAATGAAACTATTTTGCTGGTTTTGCCTTCCTAACACCCTTCTTCCAAAAACAAAATCACAAAACAAACAAACAAAAAAGACACTACCACACATTCCTAAAGCAGCACGTGAATGTCTGATTGCTCTTATTGTGTGACACTCACTTGCAAACTCAGGCTCAGTTTTAATTGCTCCCAATTGCCACTTTGCACTGAATAAACAGAACAAACCTTTGTTCAAATCATGTGCAATAGAGCAATGTTTTCATTTCCTGTAATGCCAGCAACTAACATTAGCTTCCCTCCAGCTCTTACTAATTTCCAGGGATTTTGCTGCAATTTGGAGAAAGGCCTCTCCCCGTGGAGGCTGTGGTTTCCAGCCCCCATTGGCTTTCTTGGCACTCCTCTCTGTTGTCCCCCTACCCATGGCTAATATCGTATCTGCAATCATTACTCCGTTTTGCTGTGATTTTAATTAGAGGACATGTGGTATCTTTTAATATTCTTCTGCACATTGAAGCTCCTGAGCACTTGTTACCAACCAATGCCTCAATATAATTTAGAAGCTGTGGCTTCATAAGCAAGTGCTCCGATCTTTTGATATTAAATTTTCAAATTAATCTCTGCTGTATGCATCACTGGTGATTATCTTGGCCTAAATTATGCATCCTTCTTAAAGTTGGAAAACAACAGCTCTTCCTACTGACAATGAATCTAAGCAGATACCCTTTCTCTAAAAGGATGTTTGTTTTTAACTCTTTAGGGTTGGAATCAGGGATCTTCTTGATCCCTGTCTTTATTCACACTCATCCCATGCATGGCTATAACAACAGCAGAGCTGACCTGGTGAGCACCCTCTTACACCCTCTTGTGTCTTTCCATTGAAGAAAAGTTCAGCTCCATTTATCCTTCAAAACATAAATCATTTAAATATCCAGTGAGAGTGATATGACTACAACTGCATTACTAGCAAATAATAAATATGGCATTAACCAATACTCCCTGGCAATATTAATCCTCCAAAGGAGATTCTGTGGTACAGTGAGGTGTGCATAGTTGCAGGTGTTGAAGGGGCTCACATTCATATTTAGCACTCAATATTTATTACTTTCACCCACTTCTAGAAAGTTCTTCCCTTTTCTATTCTTTGATTCTTATTGTCAGAAATCATAGCACTTCTATACCAGCAACATTAGGTTCCCAACAAGTAAACTTCCTTCCCCTCTGATTTCTGCTCCTAGGTATCTGCCTTTAGGGAGAAACTTCAAGACTGAAAAGATTGAATTTAGATATGAATATTCAAGCAACATAAAGAAAACATGTTGGCATTTTGTAGCTTTATTTTTGGAAGTGTGATTCAGAGTAGCATATATAATAAAATTAGATTATTTATCTAAATCTCCTTTATATCGTTCTGTGGCTTTTTCCAGTCAGTGCTGGGTTCTGTTCTCTTGATTCAACTTGGGTCTTCCAGCTCCTGGGTTAAAAGTGAACTGCTCCATCTGATCATAACCTTTCTACAAGCTATTGCCTTACAATGCTCTAATGAAGTCACTGTTACATTAAATGCACTAACAAGTCATCTTCCAGAAAAAAAAGAATAACAAGACAATTCAACATTTTGTGGTGTTAGAATATGACCCTTAGAAATTCTATGTGATAACACAACAATCAAATAGCGCTGAAGATCTGCCCTGATCACATCTCCAGACCATTATGGTCTATTCTGAAGTTTAGGTTAAAAGGGAATTTAAGAGCTCAAACTAAGGCAATCCCCTGTGTCTGTGTCAGTCAGTCCTGGAAATAAGCATACTTCCCTCTCTATGGACTATGCACCTCTATGGTGACTTGTACTTACCTCTTTCTTTGCTGAACAAAGCTGAGTATAAACAAATAATTTAGCTACTTGCTGTAGGAAATATCTGCTCCTGGAAGATAAGACTTTATAAATAGTGAACCAACTAACCAGCTTACTTATCATGAATGACACCTGATTCATCAAGAATTACTTCAAGACCCGCTCCTCATGGAGACCATCCACCTGAAGTTATCATGTCACCATCTCTGATCCTGTCTAGTTTCCATTTTGCAAGACCCTCCTTAAATTCATTCATCTGTGGCCCTGTATATTTTCTCATATTTTCCTATTTTGAAATACAGCTAATCCTTTCTATCTCTTCCTGCAGTAAATCTAATAATTTTAGCTTTGCTTGATCAAAAGACTTTCTAGTGTTCTTTGGGGAATCAAGAGTTAGCTCTGTGAGTACTTTATTACAAGACTAATTCTATTTAATGTTTTCTAAAAATTCATTTTCC
This sequence comes from Sciurus carolinensis, assembly GCF_902686445.1. Taxonomy (NCBI): domain Eukaryota; kingdom Metazoa; phylum Chordata; class Mammalia; order Rodentia; family Sciuridae; genus Sciurus; species Sciurus carolinensis. The sequence continues at coordinate 16,712,281 of NC_062226.1, read as the reverse complement.
CGCTCTTCATCTTCATATTTATTTCCTACAAAATGTTTATTGAATGCTAAAATAGTATCCTAGACACAGCAAACTAACTTTCTCTACCTTCATGGACTATACATTATAGAATAGAAAGAAATTTTTTTTTAAGGATGACAGACATAATTATACCTTTATAGTTTTGATAAGTGAGTGAATGAAAAAATACCAGAATGCTAAGGAAGCATGTTTAAAGGGGGACAGAATTTGGTTTTGAGTGGAGGTATGCTTGGAGAGCAGGGGCAGAGTCTCTGAGCAGACAGTTCTTTAAGTAAGAGGAGAAGTCCAAATGAAGAAGTGTACCTGGCAAAAGTGATGGAATGTCCAATGGCTCAGTGTCAGAAAAAGTTTGGCTTAGAGCAAGGACAGAAAAGGCAAAAGCAGCATAATTATCCATTGGGATAGAGTTTGACTTAAAGTAGGCAGGGTTGGTGTCAATCAGACTTTACCAGATGGAGTTAAGTGTTTAAACTTGTTCTTTTCTGATCCTGGCAAGTCCCTGACTCTAACATGAGCAGCATCTCATATCGAATGTCTGAACACTTCTTCCATATTAGTATCCACTGTGGTTCTCTCTTCTGCGGTTACCTTCCCCCTCTTTCCACTTTCACCCTCTCTCATTTTGCCAGACTTTTTGATCCCTCTGTGTTCGTTCAGATCCCCTTGCTGAACTCTATCTAGGGCAGGACCCCCACAGCCAATTTTCTACCTTATTTGGAACCTCTTGGGGACCGAAGGAGTTCTTGCCTTGCCTCCCTAGTGTAAGTCCCTTGAAGAGAACCTTTAAAAAGACATAGTCAATGAACTCCTTCTACAGCTTAAGTAACGTAATGTATTATCGACTTTCCAGACACAAGGTCCCCACTGCTGCCAGCTCTAATGCAGAGACGTTTCCTGGGTCACAAGAGTTAATGGACCTCTGGCCTCACTCAACTTGCTCCTGGAGGGGTTTACTCCCTGGGGAAGGCTGATTGTCTCAACTGCATCTCAATTTGGGAGGTGATTTCTGTTCCAGAAATATAAAGAAAGTGTATGTACATTTAATCAGGGAAGAACTGTAGCAGTTTGGATTTTGTTAGGGAGACATTCAGGGTATTTGACAGTGAGATTCTTGTTCTTCATACTATGCATTGATATCTGCCATTACAAAATTTAAAGATTAATCTTAAAACTTCATTTAATTTTTATATTGATGTATTACAATCATATGTAATAGTGGGATTCATTGTGATGTATTTATACATGTACAATTTGGTCTATTTCATTTCCAAGTGCCTTCATTTATCCTTCTCTTTCTTCTCAACTGTATCCTCTAACCTACTGGTCTCCCTTCAATTTTCATGAGATTTCTTTTATTCCTCTTTTTTTCTCGTAGCTTCCACATGTGATAGAAAACATGACCCTTGACTTTCAGATTTAAAACTTTATTTTAAAAGACAGAACCCCTGCATTCAACCGGTTCTATTCAGAAGCCCAGTATATAAAACAGACAAAAGCAACGAATCTCTGTTGAAAAGGAGGGAGGTGCTTGACTCTGACATATGGTGTATCACCCAGTAGGCTGCTAAAGCCCCCAATCTACTGAAGGACCCTAGGTTGCAAGGACATTCTTGACTTTGGGTTAAGGCAACATGGTTGACAACAGAAAGTCTACACTGTCCTAATCCATTCAGCCTGTTGTAACCAAGCACCATAGATTGGGTGTTTGGTTACAGAAATTTATTTCTCACAGTACTGGAAATTGGGAGGTCCAAGATGGAGGTGCCAGCAGATTTGGTATCTGGTAAGGGCCACCACCTGGTCCAGGGAGATGCCTTCCTGCAACATTTTCACAATGGTAGAAGGGATAAGGGAGGTCTCTGAGGACTGTTGCCTGAGGGCAATAATCCTATACTTGAAGGTTCTTTCAGGACCTTAATGACCTCCCAAAGCCTTAGTCGCTCAGACCACAGAACCTCCTACAATAAACACTTAGACATTGCCAACCAAATGAGGCAATTTTTTTTTTAATGAAACATACAGCAAGTAGGAACAAGAAGACAATCTCCTGGTGCCACGAATAAAAATGAAACTACACATGACAGTAGAAGTACATGAGTACCCTGTAATTGGGGTGAGTGTGACCCTTAAACAAGAAACTGGAGTGTTTAACATAGATTATAGGACATAAGATGCAGCCTGGGCTCCGTGGAGGCAAAAGATGAGAATTGGTTCTAAGGTCTGTTAAACGGGAGAAAAAGAGTTATAGAAAGCCATCCTTCAACGTAATATAGGTTCCACAAAAATATGTCCATCTCTTTTTAGACTCTGGATGGAAAATATTCTCCAAAAATCTGTGAAATTATTAAAATCATAATCCTGCTCTGCTTTTGAGTATGTGGTTTGAATTTAAATTGTCTTTACGGTTTGTGAAACCACAAGTTTTGATATTAACATACAAATGATCCCAACTCTTAGTTAGCTAGAAGATTCCAGCACAGCCATTCCATAGAACTTTACCGGAAACGGATCCTACTACCGCAAATCACAGAACATAAAAGGATATATTCCACCATGAGCAAGAAGAAACAGATGCAATAAACAGCTGATGTAGCTCTGCTGCCACCTCCTTACCACTTCCATTCATAGAACCATATGACAAACTATAAAACCAGTACTTCATTTAAAAAATAAGGACATAAAGATGCATTGGAACGGTAAGAAATGACTATCATGAAATATAGCAGGAAGATAAAAATCAAAGTGAAAACAGTCATTTGGTATTAAATAATTATCATAGTGGTGAACTAAGTGTTTAAACACAATTGAAGAGAGAATTGGTGAGTGGGGCTTTGGTTCTCTTATTTAGAATCCAGGAACCATGCCCTGTTATGTTGCCTCTGTTTCTCGCATGCATTTGAAAATAGAGTGTGCTCTGGAGACCCAGTTTGGAGCAAGCATTATTTTGTGCATATCTTCTTGTAAGGCGCCATAAATCATTCTTTAAGCAGAATGATTTTTTTTTTCTGTTATAATTCTTATGTTACTTCTACTGAGAAGCAAGTACTCATCTCCTAATAGACTGTGGAATGTCAAGGTCTCTTGAGGGCAGGTGGGATTTGGTTTATTGGTCTAACATTTTTTAACTTTGGAACATAATATCTGCAAAGAAACCCACAATTTATTTTAACAGAGAATACATTAATACATAAAGATATAATACCAATGGTTATAAAAATTCCCATTCAAAAGTAGTGCTCTAATTCATAATTTAAAATCTGTTAGAGTCTGTTAACTTTCATGTTTCCTGAACCCTAATAATCTCCCCAAACTAACAGAATAGTAAATCTTTTGAATGCTCTGCCTAATTTCATTTAATCTTAATAATTTTAAGAGGAGGTATCATTTTTCTTTCATTTTATACATAAGGAGATTGAGGCCCATAGAGATCAACTGAATTATCCAAACCTGAAGTAGATTCCAATCTTTGGCATCCAAGTACTTGGGTTGTATCACTATACTACACTGCCTTTTTTTCAACTGTGAATCTTGACTAACTGACTTGACATCAAAAAACTGAACACCCATGTGAGAGTTGTAAAACCAGCTGCCAAATGCATTTGAGAATTTTGTTTCTTTGTTTTGTGTTATTTGTTTACCTTATCCAATAGTGAAGAACAGAAACTAGCAGGAAAATTGAAGCCCATCACCTCCTGCTAGGGTCAGCTGTTCTGCTAAAACACAGCTGCTGGAAAGCCTCCATTCAAATCTGACCTGAGGTTCAACTTATGGCAAGAATGTGTCTTTCCCCAGGCTCCTGTGGGATCTCCTTAGCTACACAGAGAAGCAGTTATGTTTGAGGACATTAAGAGTTCATCACTGCGAAAGAGACAGTAGGGCAAGAAGGACATGGGGTTACAGAAAACAATTCCCTGTCAGGGTAGGTATAGAAGTGAGTGGCAGAAAGGAAATAAGAAAACATCATAGTTCATTGGTGGAAGAGAGGCAGGAGGCAGACACTGCTCCACTGAAGGGCCAATAATGAAAATTGAATTTAAGAAGTATTTAAAATTCTTTCTCTCTCTCCAGTAAAGCCTTTTCTGGGTCTCCAACCTCATTTTAACATCTTTCCAGGAACAACTGAGGGGGGGAAAAAGAAACAAAAATGAAGTAGTCACATGTTCACAACTTTCTAGGCTTCCAGTACTTTATTTATATTGATTTTCTATTACTATTATTAATTTCATCATAACTTTAATCATAGTATGGGTAGTATTTTCTGAGCCCCTTGCACATGGCTGTCATTGATTCCCTTTTAAATACAAGAAACGTGAGGTCAAGTGATGTTGACCCCTTAAGTAGAAGAACCAGGATTTGAAATCAGGTTCTTCTTTTTTGGATGGTCCATGCTCATAACCACCATGATACACCCACTGTGCTCATCAAAGGTGTCAAGTAACCCTGACAGAAAGGTCGCCGTAATAAGTCATTTTTAAAAAATGCCAGGTTAATATAATTGAATTATTATTATAAGATGCATAGGAGATCTCCTGAATGAGATGAAATGTGATTCATTTCCCCAAATTTGACTACAGGATATTTTTTCATAGTTTATCTCTTTAGACAACTGTTCTGTAGAGCACAGGGTGGGAAATGCTTTCACAGACTGCTTGCTGTCTCCCTAGAGCACCCTCAACATAATCATGGTAGCCAATACATAGGTACTCAGAATGGCAGAATCAGGTAATCAGCACTGTCTTATCCAGACTTCTGTGTGTGTGTGTTCGGGGGTACGGGGCATGGAACCCAGGACATTCCACGTGCCAGGAAAGCACTCTGTCACTGAGCTACACCCCAGACTTCTCTTTACCCACATGCTCTGAGTTTCACTGAACATCTGGAGGAAACTCCAGGTCTTGGGAGGAAGGTGAATGGCATAGAGGGTTTCTTCTTCACATTTTATCCCTTTTTTCCCTCTCCTCTTTTTTTTTCCCTCAAGCTCCACAGAAGTTTTTTAATTTTTTTTCCTCGACCAGTATTTTAACCAAGACTCAACTGGTATTTTTGAGTTCTTTTCTTGAAATCAACCTTTGAAACAAAAACGTGTGAAAAAAAAGGTGAAGTGAGATTTGACTTAATAACATCTGTCAAAATGAGATAAAAAAAAATTGCCAGGATTCAAAAGTGGCCCTCATTTCTACAACAGTTTCTCTGACCTGGATTACACCAACACTTGATATTCACAACTTGCTTGTCTCTGCCTCCCCTTGGTCTATTGACAATTATCACAATGACAATAATCAATAATGGAAAGGGAATAATCAACAATGAGAAAGAATGACTGTAGGAAAACATGTTCCCTGACTGATGTTGAGGTAGATGCCCTGAAACATTAAGCAAATAATGGAAGGCTGTCCTGCCTTTGTATAATATGCCTGATCTTTCCAGTCTGTTTGTGGAATAGAACTCAAGAAGAGAATTCTATTTGTGCTTCTCTTAGAGGTTTTGGTGTTCTCACAGATATTGCTGTGCCTCCTGCACTCTGCAATCATGAAGACACGAGTAAAAGTGTCCAGGAAAATGATCAATCCACAGATTTTAAATATTATATTTGTTCCAAGGAGGTAGAGGAGAGATAACAGGGATTCTCAAAGACAAGAGCTTTAGATTCCCCTCATTCACTTCAATAAGAGTAGCAGCATCATGTACCTGTTGGAGAAAAAAGTAAGAATTTTTTTGATCTTGAACTTGTAGTCAACATGACATTTGGAGTTCATGCCATCATCTCCATGACCTGCAACTAATAACTGCACCAAGAAATAGGGTTTTAATTAACTACAGAGGTATATTGAAAATGATGACTGAGAAGGTGAAATTTGATCTAAGGAGGAGAAGCTCCAACGACTTGTGAGTATGTATAGCATTTAGGCACAGGGGAAGCACCTTGGTTATTTCCTACCCCTGGTTGTAAATGCCAAGCACACCAGGACCAGAGGATACTAATGGAGATTGAGCAGTAGCCAGGTTCTGTGACCCATTCCCACTAAGGTCTTTGGGACAAGCAGTTGTGATCAGAGGGTCCATCTCCAGGTGGGAAATAAGGCAGAACCTGAATGACCAGAAATTCTAGAGAGATCAGTAGAAGCCAACCTTCTGCTGCTACATCACACCCAATTCTTAATCTTACCAGAAACAGCAACAGAAACACCACCTTCATCAAAAAGTCAGCTGATGCTCTTGAACTTAAACAGCAAATGAAAGTTTGTGGGTAAGAACTGAAAAATATATGAGAGCTAGCACAATGAGTGGGAGATAACAAAGGGGAAAAATAGAGTGGAGAGGAAAAGAAGAACACACATTTATGTTAGGTATAGCTCATCTTCTCAATGAAATAGAAAGGCTGGACTTCCATGAAGCAAAATCAAGAGTTTGTGTAAAAGGAGCAGTAGATTTCAGTAGTGAAATTGACAAGGATATATAATGGGAACAACAGCAGAGATAGATGACTAGAAGAATAGAGTCAAAGAAAAATTTGGGATTTGGAACATCAAGTTATAAAAATCTCTCAGAATTTACATGTATGTAACATGAGATGCATTTAGAGGTCCCCTTCAAGAAAGGACTTGTAGTCTAGGGGTATGAATGTTCTTAGCTGAGGGTCTTCAGCAATCACCCTTGTGAGCATTCTTACCACTTTTGATTCAAGGTCATTTTATTTTCGGGCAGTCTGTAGCCAATGAATGATCAATACAGTGGTAATTTGGGCTTCCCTCAAGACCAATCCTTTCTCAGAGTTTTCCTGTAGGCTATCAGGCACTGTGAGGTAAACACGGTATTCTGGCAGCTCTCCTACACATCCACCCACCCAATCCTTTTAATTTCAGAGGTGTTACTCTTCATTCAAGTTTTAGATTCTTGATCCTACCACAGCATCTAATATCTTTGAAACCAAAGCTGCCACAGCATCCGAAAGGTCTAAGTGTGTCTAAGGTATGAAGAGAGCTGGGAAGCACAGAACAAGGACATGCAAGAATGGGAGAAGAGTAATGCCCCCTCTACACCTGAATCCCAAACTTGCAAATATGTCACATAATGTAAAATTAGAATTCTACATATGGCTAAATTACAACTTGAATATGAGGGAAAAACAACAATATTTACTGACAGATAAGGACTTGGAAAATTATCCGCAAATTTATTTCTAATGAATGACTAGAGAATATATTAAAAGAAAAATGAATACAAAAGAAAGTAATGGTAGGTAATAAATAGTGCATGTACATAAAGTAACACATTAGTATCTAGATTAGACATGAAATACGTACACATTTATATTTTTTCTATAGCAGTCTAGAATTAAAAATTTCAACTCTACCAGCCAGTTGATGTAGTGAAGAACACAATTAATTTTTTTGTGTTGAGTAGAAGGGTGTCAGATACTGATTAAAATTACTTGTTGTGTAAAAAGTAAATCAATAAAAATTTTAGTAACATTTAAAGGAAACCACTAAAATAATAGAAACCAGATACAGCCATTCCTTGGTATCCCTGGGGGAATTGCTTCTAAGACACCCTGTCACAGAAACTAAATCCACCAATGCTCAAGTCCCTTATATAAAGTAGCATAGTATTTGGTTATAATCTATGCACTTCATCCTATATGCTTTAAATCATCTCTAGAGTAATTATAATATCTAATATAATATAAATGCTATATAAATAGTTATTGTATTGCATTGTTCAAGGATTAATGACAAAAGTCTAGACATATTGTACAGATGACTTTTTTTCTCTGACTATTTTCAATCCATGCCCTGGTTTGTTGCACTTGAATGTGAAACCTAGAGGGCCGATTGTATATATTTTCAAACTATGAAAGAGAAAAAAAGAAATAAAACTTTATCAATTTATCAGAATCAGGAAAAGGAGACTAAAGAAAGAAGAAAGTGGGTAGGCAAAAAAATAATAACATAGAATGTCTACAATATGTTACTTTCAAGAAATATTTCTCTCAAAATACGAGGGAAAATATATACTAGGACATATAAACCAAATGAAAGTTTCACATCAGATGAACTGAAATGTAGGGATAAAAGTTTTATAAGAAAGAAAAGAATATTTCATAGTAATAAACCTAATAATATACCTAGAAGAAACATTTATGATTTTGTCTCTATTCAACAATATAGGCGTATAAAGGCCAAATAAAATTTCAGCAAATTCGAACTAATTATACATTGTTGCTTTCTTTAATCAAAACTATGAGAATTGGAAATTGAAATAAAAGGTCAATAAAAATCTCCATAAATGGATCTTTTCAAAGAACTTTGAAAACCAATGACTTAATTACAGTTTATACATGGCAGCAATTGAGAAGTTAGATACTGAAGTGATTTGGCCAAGGCCATGTGCTGTAGCTTAGGACTCAGGGGTTCAAGCTCATACAAAGCAGCAAAACAGAGGTGCAAAATTCCTCACCAACAAAGTCCAACTGGAGAAAAATAATTAATACACAGAATATGAGTTAAACTGAAAACATTAAATAAGCATAGAAAACCCAAGCTGAGAAGATTCAGAATCTTACCAGTGCTGTGTTTCCCTTACTGGATAAGGGCCATACAATTTGAAAGTGAATGTCATAATCTCTGGAAGAAGATGAAACCCTGGGAGTGGGAGATGGAGACACTGCCAGATTTGTGAGACATTCTGGATAATGGACAGTGACAATGAAACATCTTTATATTTAAATTTAAGCATCTATTTGCCAGTCAGCAATGCACTAACAACATACACTTTTCCTTGCCAGGCTTCTTACTTTTACACCTTTTCCCCATAAAAGGCTCAAAGTTAGAGATTAGTGAAGTTAGACTGATCGACAGTGCTAGATATTCAAAAGGGCAAAATTGGTAAAGAAGATCAAAAGTAGTGAACTTGGCCAGTGGGTGCTCATTGCTATCTTGGAGAGATACCCATATCAGAAAGGAGGAGGCATAGCCAAGCTTGCAGAGTCAGAGGGAGTAAGTGAGGAGAACATGGAGGCAAAACTTAAGATTGATTTTCTATTGAAAAATTAGCCCTGCCTATTTGGAAGGATGAGGAAGACATAATAGGTACAAGGATCTAATCTGGAATCATTTGGTGATAGAAAATACCAATAAATATGTAAACTTGCTTAGTAAGCAAGTAAGGGACATAAGAGACATGAGATTCTTAGGGGAATGGACAATAGTGTCACAGTGATGATTTCTAATAGGCCAAGAGAACCAAGCTCTGTGTCTTGTCTCAGTGGGAAGTTAACTGTGAATACACAATATGTGCAATCATCATGACCACCATGATCAGCATCGGTAGTGGTATCTTTAATAATAAAAGAGGGGTGTGGCTACGTGTAAGTAGTTTCTGAGGTGCTGCATCGATGTAGTTGAGAGGGAAGATTACACAATGCATGTGTGTGTGCACGCAATCAGTAACATTTCATAAGGGGAGTGGAATTGACATTCTGTAAATAGAAACAAACAAACAAAAACATTCTCCAACAACAGTACTCTCTTTGCTGTCTTGAAGAACATAGAAAAGGCATATGGTTAGGGCTCCATACGGGTTTCATTTGGAAAGCAGGAGCCTGATATACTAGAGATATGGAGCAAGGATAAGATGAAGATAGACAGGTAATGAGAAGGGCTGTGTGGTATTCTGGGAGAATGGATGTTTTAATGAGATGATACTGAGCTGTTTAAAAAATAATCTAGTCTTGTTCCTTCCACCAGTTAAGACAAGTCAATTGTTCTCTCCGAACAATTCTACCCTTGAAATGCAAGAAACTGGGCTCACTCATCTTTCAGATCCTGCAAAGCTCATTTTGCTTCTAGAATTACTGCTAAATTAATTGCATAACTTTGGACCTATTTGAGCCTATTGCATACACATTTAGAATTGGACAGTTACACACTAGTGTGCATGCACAAGCACACACACGTTTTATTTTGGTTCTCTTTGGCATCAATATCCTAGAGAAATGTCACATTCACCAATCACATAATGAGTGCATCATGGCCAGGCATCATATTAAGGACTTTACCTGTATTTATAGATTTTTCTTTTTAAAATCTGACAACCTCAGGAGACCTTTGGAGATTGATACTACTATCTTCCTTTTTAAGGATGAAAAATGAAAGCTCAGTGCAATCTGCAGGGAAGAACAGGTACAGGATTCAAAACTGGGTCTTCCTAGTTCCAAAATCCATCTTTTAAACCACTTACCATGTTAGTCTGTCAGGTCACAAAATGGGATGAAATGCAATTCCTTTAGTTGAGGCATATTTCAGCTCTAACTAAAGACAATTCAGAGACACAGACCTTTCCCTTCTCGGTTATAAAACCCATTATTGTGGGTTTTATCAGTGAAGGTGAATAGAAAAAGAGTTATGGAAGCTCTCATAGAAACATTTATCTGACAATACAGTCAAAGTCCATTTTCTAGACATGTGTAAGAAATACATCCTTTCTCGGGTTTAACCAAAATATTCATTGAAAAATGTCATTAGTACTATCATGAGCTAAATGAAAACTGTACCAAATGGACTCAAATTTATATGAATACAAACATTCAGCAATTTCATGGAAAATTGCTTTCAAAATTACATCCCTAGAAGGGACCCCCATTAATAATGCTCCTTGAGGCCACACAAATTCCTTGAGGATCTTCTGCTTCATGTAATTAGATGCATGGGGAAGCATCTGGCTTCTTAGTGTTAGACTTAGTTAATGAAAACATAGTGGGATTCTTAAAGTAATGATTCTAAGATTGCCATGGACACAGTAGATGCTCCCAAAACTGAAGAAAGATGTGTCTCCAGTGGGAATCTGACCCAGTCTATAAAATCATCATAGGGATAATGATCATAAGCACTTAAACAACACTTTGCTGTTTGCTAAATGTATTCAATTTCATAAGCTCTTGTAATCTTAGAGTAACTGTGAGAGGTGGATGAAACAGATCTTTATCCCTCCCTTTGTATCAATAATGAATCCAAGTCTCAGGGAGTGATTGATCTGGCCAAAGGCAAAAGTAGAACACAGTATAGTTGGGAGGTGAATTTTCTTAATTTTGAGGGAAGGAGAAATATAATTTTTTAATGTTTATTGTGGATTAGGAGCCGGGTCAGAACCGCCCATATTACTTTATTCCATGCTTCAAATTCTATTCCTGATGGACTTTTGTCATGAGGAGGGGTGAGGCACAAGAGTAAGTGTGATAGAGAAAAAGAGCTGTCCAAGGTCACACATTCATTTTCTAATGAATATGAGTTGAGTTGTCATGAGGTGCTCTTGGTTTACTAAAAACACTGAGGGACAAGATGGACCAGTATGTTAGTCAAATTTCCATTGCTACAACAAATACTCAAGGCCAGGTATTTTGTAAGGAAAAGATTTTTATGAAGCTCACTCTTGTGGGGTTTTTACAGTCCAAATAGCACATGTCCAGCTCTAGCTGGGCCCCTGCTGGCTGTATCATTTCATGGCAAATTCATCATGGTGGAAGTATGTAGTGGAGGGAGAGGTCACATGGAGAAATGGAAGAGCAGAGAGTAATTCAGGGGCCAGGCTTGCCCTTTTATAACAACTCCCTCACCCTAATATTAACTCAGGGGTCTGTGAGAACTACCTTAGTTCCTTCTGAGGGCCGTGTCCCAGTGTCCTTACCATCTCCAACCAGGTCACACCTCTTAACTGTCTTACCTGCACTCAGCATCTCGGCACTGGTGACAAGGTTCTAACACGTGAACTACTGGTGGACATACTCTACCATATCAGAACCATAGCACTTAGTAAATGCAAGGGTCAGCATTATAACTCAGGTTCATGTGAACACAAAGTCCTTTTTTCTTCCTCATTAACCCACAGAGATGTCTACAATCATCCTTTGCCTTTCTTAACTAAAAGCACAGGGAAATCCCATGAAAGAGCACAGACAGATATTTGTATCTTGGCAGCCAGACTAAAAATCCATCAAAATCCAAAAGGATGGCACCACCGTGGTGGAATTTGAACCTACTGTAGGAATTGAGAACAGAATTTGAACCAAGGTCTTCATATGCTGCTCCTAGGAGCAAGGAGGAGGTGACTTCCTCCTTATTGAGAGGTCAGACTTGTGTCTTCTTTTACTTGTTTGGATTAGGGATCAGAATTGACTGACTCCTTGATTCCTTCCATGACTGATTTCTTCTCTGTTCAAGTTATTGAAAAATACAGCAAGGATGGAAAAAGAGCATCATCACCTAGAAATATTGAGGCAGAAATCAGATGTGGTTGACTTTGTGTCAGTCTCCTTGAACCTCCTTGAGCAAAATGTCTTTTCTGGTCAGAGCCTCAGAAACTTAAGGTATCATTAGTAACAGAATTCAAGAAACTTCAGGGGAAAAAAAGTGTCTTGTCTATTTCTGCCTCATTGACTCTCCATCTCATTTCCAATCTCATCTGAAAACATATCTTTTTCTCTCCTGACCGCATCTGCTAATTGCCCTCTCCCACAGCTATTATTTAACTGGAAATATGTGATCACTTTAACAAGGGTATTTAACTTCATGGGGTTGTTGAGATGTTGTTTTTAATAGTTTTAGGTTGAAAATGTAAGTGGCTGGGGTTCTTAACAGGGAAGGGGTTTTATAAAATCCTGGTCACTTTCTTATTTAGGAGTTTCCCTAGTCTTTGGCAATCTCTCCCCAATCCCCAGCCTGAAGAAATTGATTAAATGTTAGATTCATAGCTTATATCACGAAACAAAAAAGTTTTATTTCAATTTCCAAATAAGCATTTGTAATATTTACAACGCCTGGCCAAATTATACAGGATTTGTCTACTCCCCCCAAAATAGTTCATCATGACTCCAGACCCACCTAATTTCAAATCTTAGTTTCCACCCATGTCAACCCTAAAATGCAAATTAAATATCTGCAGTCAGTTTTCTCATCTTCAATGTGGAAACCATATGCTTATCTCAAGTGCTCTCTCATAATTAAACAACATTCTGTCTGTAAGACTTCTGGCATAATGAAAGAGTTCAATTCATATTAACGATTATTGAGGGAGGGAGAATGTGACTTAGAATCATAGAGGTTCTTATTGCACTAGGCTGCAAACTCCTTGAGCAATGAGACATTGCTTAATGCCATATTCCCAGCAGCTAGAATTGTGCCCAGCACATAATGGGTCATTAAACTATCTGTGAATGAGTATCCTTCACCTTTACAGTCATTTTACAATTGACAAAGCACCTGCAAATTTATGATCTTATTTGATTCCCTTCACACTGTTGTACATAAATATATCAAAAATTTCTGACTGGATCAACAACAATAACAAAAAAGTATGGTTCATCATAAACCCCTTTTCTTTGAAATTTTGCCTAAAGATCTGTGCTATGTGTGAATTAACCTCAATACTGCCTTTCTTTTCACCACCCACAGTGAGCCAGTGACCAAACCTGACTGTGGTGCTTCCTACTATTTATTAAAATATTCCTGCTCCTAATGACATAGATCAGGTGGGCAATATTTCCCACCTGCATTGTTATAGCGAGCTCTGTCATTAGACTGCCTTCCAGAGGTAGCTACCTTTTACTGCTCTTTCTGCAAATACTTGGGCCCTCTACAATAAGGATATCTTTGGGTTCCCACAAGAAGTGGTAAGCCTGATGTGAATTTGCATTTATGCATCTTCTACTCCACTGGATCTTGTTGGGAGAATAGTTGGCCCCTCTGCATTGTGCAATAACCAAACCTGTCCAATTGCATACAGGATTCTTTTGTATGGGATTTGAAATCCTTTATTCTCAACTGCCTCTCCACTTCTCAAACCTTGTCTTCTTAACAATCTATTAGGTTTGAGACATGACTACTCATTGCCCTAATCAGATCTTTGCCTTTTAATTCCAGGAACATTTCATGCTTTTCCATGTTCCTATATTTTCTGTGCTCTGTGTCTGGATTGTTCTGCTGAAACCACTCTTGCCACTTCTCTATCAGAAATAATTATAAAGGTAATAACTACACTTCCAGTGATTTCTTTCTAAGAAGCATAGGGCTAAGCACTACATGTGGGTGTATTTATGTACACCCACACATGTAATTTCATCTTGTTTAATTCCTCAAAGACCATTTTATTTATGACAAAATTGAAATTCAGGAAAATAAGAAGTTAATTAATTTCCCAAGGTCACACAGATAGCAAATAGTAGATTATCATTTCAAACCCTCTCTGACTCCAAAATTCAAGTTCTTAACTGCTTTGCCCTCTGACAAGTGAATTTCTTATCATTCTTCAAGGACTAGTCTAAGGACCCTCATCTATGAAATCTTTCTTGATTTATCTAGGCAAAGAGAGCAATTTTCTTTTTTTATATTTATGTGACACATATGTCCTGGACAAATATTTGCACTCCTTGTTTGTTTAGAAGTCTATCTCTGCCAACAACTTATTTAAAATCACTGATTTAGACGGATTCACCCCCTACTCCCTGGGCCTAGCAAGAATCCAGTCAATAATATTGGAGAATATCATGCTAACTGAGATAAGCCAATCTCAAAAAACCAAAGGGCGAATGATCTCCCTGATAAGCAGATGATGAAACATAATGGGGGGGTGGGAGGGAGGCAAGAATGGAGGAAGGAGGGACTTTATAGAGGGAAAAGAGAGGTGGGGGGGAGAGAAAAATAACAGAATGAATCAAACACCATTACCCTATATAAATGTATGATTACACAAGTGGTATGCCTGTACTTCATGTACAACCAGAGAAACAAGTTGTACCCCATTTGTTTACAATTAAAAAAAAAATCGGCTCTTAATAAGTGAATGATGACCTAATGTCCAGGCTGAAGCAGCACTTCCTTTCAGGAGCAGAGTGTCCATGGGAGAGAAGGAAGGGAATTATATGGTGGGTAGGTGACAGCTGTTGATGAAGGCCTCACCCACCACGCAAGGGTCTGACCCCACAGAATAAAAGTAATTATCCAAAATTGCATGGAATAGTGGAGACAAAACAAACCCAAACTGGAAACTTGGCTCCTTTCCGTACGTATGTTCACTCAGTTGTTTTGGCATTGTACCGACACTTCAGCTATAGGTCAGGGCCGAGTTCACCTGGGCTTAATTGGAAAGTACATGGGCTTGTTTTGGGAGTACTCTATGGAACAGCTGACCAGGCGACCTCTGCTATCAATTTGAAACATAGCTGTATGAGAATTTTAAAACTAAACAAAAAACCAGTGTGCTCTTCAGCAATACACCTTCTATTTTCTGTGACTACCCCTGGAATCGTATTAGTTTAAGGAAAAAAAAAAAGACAAAGAAAACATGCATTGATGTGTTCTGAAGTATGGTTTAGGTGTGATGTCAAATCACATAGTGCATCAACAGGAAAGCGAATGGACCCAATTCTTTTCCTCAATTTTATACCTCAAGTGATCAACTGTGCTGGTGTTAGCATTGAAGATCCTGTGTTCTGGGAACCTCTCTGTCCCAGAGAAACCTTCAGTTGTGCACACGTATGCACTCACACACACACAGAGACGCAGAGACACAGGAACCAGCATGGTTTTTCATCCTACCTGCCAATGGAAGGTCAGTGGATGTGGCACAGCAGAGACTAGGAAAGTACTTGCTGGGTGAGCTTTCTTTCTGTTTTGTGTCTCTTCCATCACCATAGAAACATGTCCAAGATAACCTATAGGAAGAACAGCAACACATGAGAGACAGCCAAGTCATTCCAGTTGCCCCAGACCAGGACTGTGAACTCTTCTTCCACTCTGAGGTCTCTTAGACCTGTTAATAACACAGAGACACTTGTCATGGATTCAGGCCACAGAGATGTTTATAACTGAAAATGCAAGCTGGGTGGCATATGGATTCTGACTTCAGATACATGGAGGTCCCCATCCTTAGAAGAAAAAGCAGACACATTTTGTCTATGTTAAATAAATGAAATTTAGGATCAGTGTGTGATTAATAGCAGGACAAACGTAGATTAAATAAGATTTCTTTATAAGAAGGAATTGTCTAGCAATCACAGATGTTCAAAGCTGTCCAAAGTTGGTTCCTTGGTGAAGTCATGAGAAAGATGTCAGTGGAGATGCTGATACAGAGGCAGAAAGTGGATTGATAAGATGCTGAAAAGTATTCAACTCATTTAATATCTATTGAAGGTCTCAATTGTGCAGATTACTATGCTGGACACAGGAACTCAAAGATGAGTTCCTTCAAGAAGTTACAGTTAATCTGGAAAAATAAGTAATGACAAGTCATTTTGACAAGTGCTAACTATGGTTAGAAACCACAGAGAGCAGTTCAGAGGTGTGCTTATGAGGGTAGACTTGTTGGTTAGAAAATCTTTCCCTGAGAAGGTAGATTTGAGTTTAATTTTGAGAGAAAAAGTCTGCCTGAAGGACGAGGGCTAGACTGGGCCATATCAACTATTTAAATCATGAGACCCAAAGCAGTGCAACATTACTATGTGGGGTCTCTTGGGGAAAAAAAAGTCATTAAGAATTATAAGGCAGCGATAGAACATCATAAACAACCCTTGGGCTCTTCTGAACACAGGGGCACACTTATACTCATATAGCTGACCCAGGTTGGGATAAGACATTTCATACAGAAGAAAAAAATATTCCCAAGCCAGGATGCATGCATTGGCCTGATGTGTTTGGAGTCTTGATAGATTATGGCATGTGTATGTGGGTACAGCGTATTTATGGGTTGGTAGATGCTACCTGAAGATGAGAAATTCAGCACAAAGATGGTAGGGTTACATTGTGCCAATTTAATTAAGCTGGTGCTGACTTTCTACAGATGCCCTACACTGCATAATCCAGGATTACTCAGGATTACTGTGGGTCACAAGAGATATTTTATATAAGATTTGAAAGGGAAAGTGGAGGAGCTACTATATTCTTTTTAAACTTGGAAGAGCTGTGCAGGAAACCAGGGGTCTTTTGCAGGCCACCCACATTTTTGCTTATGTCCTACTTCACTGTGTAGCATGAGGTGGCAACAGTCCTGAAGTTCCATCAGTTCTCATCAGATATCCTCCTTAAACTCCTCAAGCTTCCTGTGACAAAGGGCACCAACGTCTCCTCCAGGTCACCTACACACCTCATCAAATTCGGATGCTCACATGGTTCCGCTTCATCCTTGAGGGTTCCAATTTGCCTTCTAAGGTTTTAGGTTGTCTTCTTTCCTCCACGTCATGCCTATTTCTCTTTCATGAATATCTGCCATGTGGACTTCAGGCCACACACCACAAGACAAAAAAATGCTGTATATAGACTATAAATAACATCCAAAACCATACAAGGCCAATTTTCTGTAGTCAATCATTGACTCTGTGACTCTCCTAGTGATTTTGCTTCTTTATTTGAATCCTGATTCTTAGTAAAGGCCTCAGAGGTGGCTTGCATGAGAAGACCTCTAAAGGAGACAGTGATCTTGTGGTTAAAAGCATGTATTATGGGGTCAAATATCACTTGTGTTTGTAAATTCACTTAGTCTACTTCACCCCTTGTGAAATATTAGTTTTGTAATAGACTGTCCCCAACCGACTCCCCTTCCCAGGATGGGTGCCCTGTGTCATCCTTTCCCATACCATTTCCAGATTGGTCTACATGATCCCTAGAATACTGCACAAGTGAGGCATGTCACTCCAAGACCAGGTCATAAAAGACACTTCAGTTTTGGCTTTTTCCTCACTTGGTTGACTTATTCTGGGAGAGACCAGTTGTCACTTTGTGAAGAGAAAGACTTGTGATAAGATAGACTCTTGCTAACAACCATGTGACTGAATTTCAGTCAATTCTCTAGCCCCTGTCCAATCTCTAGATGACATCAGTCCTGAGCACCATTAAGCTTACAAAGCCATGAAAAACTCTGAGCCAGAACTACCCACCTAAGCTGCCCCCAAATTCTCGATTTACCCTTAGAAACCATGTGAAGTAATATTTATTGTTTTAGGTGGCTGAATTTGGTGACAATTTGTCATGTAGCAATAAATAAACCGTAAATAGTAAAATAATCAATATATAACCAACATAATACATAATCAATTGATTTCCTCAGAAGTGAAATGGAGATAATGTTGGTGCCAATTTCAATGGGCTATTGTCAAGATTGAGGACAAAAGAAGATAAAGCATTTAGCACTGAGTTTGGCATGTGATGACTCTATAGATGAATGTTGTTCTTGCTGCTCTGGCTGTTAGCAATATTACTGTTGTGATTGTTATCTTCTTCCAAGCTTGGCATTTTATGATTCCTTAACTTCAGGCTATAGTGGCGAGTGAAGACTTAAGTGAGGAGGCAAAATTTGTATCGGGTCTGAAAACATACCTTCTCATAAATCTACATTGCCTCTCATTTGCAAATCGCTAGGGGTAGATCTGGGATGCATATGGAGACCAACAACCTTATGCCTTCGTTCTATTAAGGTTGATTTTCTCTCTGCCAGGGGAGGCTTTCATAGCATTTACCCAAAGGAAGTGTCCAAAATTTGGATTCAGATAGATAACATCAGGTCATGTAGGTCCATGAATGGCCCAAGGGCTAGAGATTATTAAAGGTTTCAGAATTAAAATCTGTTGCCTGCCTGTCTGGATAATTAACCCAGTTGGTGATGGAGAGTTATTGGAAAATTGCAAAAAACATGGACACCTTCCCAGGACTTGATGGTGCAAACAAATTGAATGGCATTTAACATATCTAATTGTTAATGAAATGGGGTATTAATTGTGGAGTGCTAATTCTTTCCCTTCAGCAGTAGCTGCTTGCTTTGACTAGAAGTATTTGCATCTGAATAATAAAACACTGGGACTTGAAGGCAAGGCAATTTCTAGATGAATTCAGCCTTCTACTTCCATACATGAGGAAACAGGATTGGAAAAATTATACCCACATGGACAAAGAAGAGTGCTGAATCCATACCTTCTTCTTTCTGAAAATGGAGGTAGGTAAGTGGAGATTTGAAAGAAAGTAGAGTGCCTTTGGTTTTCTAAAGAGTGTAATTTAGTAGCTATGAGCACAAATATTGAAATCACACAGGGCTGCATCAAATTTGACCTTCATTGGTTGCTCACTGGATGATTATAGATGAGCTAAATTGTGTTGAATAACTTTATTTATTGTTTCTAAGCCTCAGTTTTTTCACCTGCAAAATGGAAATGACAATGTATATTTTGTCATAGGGTGAGAAGATTCTGAATATACTTGGCATATAGGATGTGGTTCATCAATTGCAGTTTCTAACATTCTTTACTTTATATGTGAGTCCCCAAAACTGAGACCCACATGGTAGGCAGAATAGAATATGTTCATATTTTTGAGGATGTTCACTGAAATTATGAATTTTGCCTAAAAATGTTCAAAAATTTTCAGTTAATCTGACTGGAAGATATTAAAATTGATGACATTTTCCTATAACAAAATCATCCTCTAGCTTTGCAATTTCTGGAGGCCAGACCACTTGATTGTTTTCAGGAAGTTAGTTTTACTATGTTAATTTTACTGTATTTGTAAAAGAAGTTAAGACCAGAGGCTTCTAACGAGGAAGAGGGGTATCCAGAAAAACAGATCAAATGGAACTGCTAAATAACATGTACCTGAATGTTCTTCTGGGCACTTGAACCTCAACAATGAGTTCTCTTTACTTTGCTCTTTGCCCTTTATGGTAATTCTTCTCCCTAGGAGCTTGGGAGTCTTCACACTATTAGTGTTTCCCCATTCATTGTCTTGCTCTTTAGAAACTACCTAATACTTGGATCTAATTAGATTGTCAGGATCAGGGAGCTCCAGGATGAGGGAACAAGAGGCATTAAAGAAAGCAGGCAGAACATGAAACAGCATTCTGCTTGTAATCCCAGCAGCTTGAGAGTCTGAGACAGGAGGATTGTAAGTTCAAGACCAGCCTCAGCAATTTCGTGAGGCCCTAAGCAGTTTAGTAAGACCTAGTCTCAAATTAAAGAAATAAAAAGGGTTTGGGGATGTGGCTCAGTGATGCCAATTGATCCCCAGTATCGAAGAAAGAAAGAAAGAAAGAAAGGAAGAAAGAAAGAAAGAACGAGAGAGAGAGAAGGAAAGAAAGAAAGAAAAAGAGTGTCCCAAGCAATGTTCTAGAAGTGTAATCAAGTAGGAGACAAGAACTGGGATCAAAACTTAAGTCAATAGAAAAATGTATAAAAACTGGTAGCAAGAAGAAATGTAGTCCAGTAGAGTTTGCTAAAGCAGGCTCTAAAACGTGGGAAACAAACAAGGTAACAAGGTGGAATTATAAGATAAGGACAGTTAATCTAAGGGTCCAAAGCAAAACCAGATATTGAATACCCTGTCTATTTTGTACAGATACTGATCGAGGGGGAAAGACTCAAGCTATCATTGTTGAGGGTCCAGTATAACATAAGGAATATTATTTACATGATCTTGCTTTGTTACTCTTTCCATTCTCCAGCAGAAAGAACTAAAGCTCAAAGTGTGTGATTTCCATATAGTTCTGTAATCAGTTAAGAGTGAATCTAGGACATAGGCCTTGTGTCTTTATCTGGTTAAATTACTAGTCTGGTTCACTATGCAGGAATATGATTTAGATACAACTAGGATTGTAGATAGGAATCAAGTAGCTCAAGTGGGAATGAATTAAATGAGAATCAGGGTGGTCACCCTGCAGTACTGGTTAAGAGTTTGACTTTAGATGTAGAACAGGAATATTCCTCTTTGGGGGTACTACCTCCTCTCCCATTGTGATGGTCACACTCTTCATCATCACTTTGAGCCTTGAGAATTCATATTCAAACAAATTCTGCAAGGCTCTTCTCTTTCGGGAACAATTGTGCCCTTTTCTATGAGTAGAATCAAGTACATTTTTGTTCTTCAAAGGCAGGCAAGTGGTGAAGTGTGTTCAAGTTAAACTGGCCTTGTCCAATATTTTGTTTGCTTTCATGGGCAAGTGGTGAAAAAGATAGTTGTATAGTTTCAAAAAGGCTTACATTTGAACCTTGGCTCTGACTTTAACCAACAGCGTAGCCTGAGAGGAAGTTTCATCTCTCTGTACTTTCTTGTCCTTAAAAGAGAGAACACATTTGCCCCACTTAATGCAATAAAGTTGTTATGAAAAATAGAAAGAGGTATGTGTGAAATAATTGTGTTGAACTCACAGTGTCAGTGACCAAGCTCATCAATTTGCCTAGAATTGGACATGTGCAAAGTGGAGGCATCTGGGTTGCTTCTCATGTTTTCTACTTTTCAGCAATGTGACTAATTACTCCTTCACCTCTCTGAACCTTAATGTCTTTTCCTGCAAAATGGGGGAGATAATCTGAAATCTTGAAGACAGATTGTTAACCTTGGCTTCAAATTAGATTCTCTTGGGGTGTGTTTAAATGCCTGGTGCCCAGGATGTACCCCAGATTAATTAAATCAAAATCTCTGAGGATAAGAATAGGCAATAGTATTTTTGAATCTCCCCAGGTGATCCCAAAATATAACCACGTTTGGGGATCATTGATCATTTTACATGGTTTTAAGGTCAGGCCTCTTTCATGTCTAATATTATGTTATTTTTAAAGAACCTTTTGCTACCTCTAGGTTGCTCCATCTCCAGTTTTTTAGTGGAGTTAGGAAATGCCCATGAGAATTATGGATTCAAGTTGGGATTGCCACAAACTGGATAGCTTATCAGAAATTTAGTGTCTCACAGTTCTGGAGGCTAGAAGTTTGAGGTTCAGGTGTTGTCAGGTTTGGGTCTTCATGAGGTCTGCCAGGAAAAATCTGTTTTATATATTTCCCCTTAATTTCTGGTGGATTGCTGACAATTTTTGGCATCTCTTGGTTTGTGAATTCATTACCCTGATCTGTGTCTTCATCTTCACATACCATTCTTCCTTCACAGTTTCTCTTCACATACCATTCCTTATAAAAGGAAACCAGTAATATAACATTAAGAACCTACCTTATATGAATCTACATTGTTCACAATCATAGAAACGAAATGATGTAACCCATTAAAATGCAGTCTGTCAAAAATAAAAATAAATAAGTAAATAAAACTCATGGCTACATGATTATCAAGATTTTCTTTATCTGATATTATTCTTGCTTTACAAGGGAAATATAAGAAGTGTATGAAACTTAAAACATGTTCAAAATTCAAGGTAATGTCTCTCTTCTTAGAAACATAAAGGCATATTAAGATTTCTTTATATTTAGAAAATAAATAAAAGTCTATCATGTGTAAGTTTAATAAAATTTTAATTTGATTATAAAATTCAATGATAAAATCAGTCTTACTGCCGGCCTCATGAACTAAATGAACTAATTTGGAAGTGTTTACTCCAAAAAAAAAAAAAAAAAAAGAACCCAGCACTATAAGAAAACCAGTCATTTTACACTAAGAACCCACCCTAATCCAGTATGACCATATTTTAACTAAAAACATCTATAATGATTCTATTTCCAAATAATGTTACAACCCGAAGGACTGAGTCTTAGGCTTTAGTGTGTGCACTTTCAGGGGACATAATTCAATCTGTACTATTAATAATTCCAACGAATATCGGATTTAAGCAATTAGAAGGGCATGATTGGTGTTGTGTTACCTCCTGAAACCCCCATCCATCACTGGTTCCAAAGGAAGACTCGTTCTCACAAACAAGACAGCATACTCTGGCTGTCTCCCCGGTTGCCTCCAACACCACCCACCATGTTCTTAGAATTCTGTGCTTCCTCTATGCCCTCTCATGTCTTTTTTAATGATTCTTTCCCTTCAAGGGAGACCCTGGCTCCTTCATTTGCCAGTGCAGGGATTTTCCACTAAGCATTTCGGCCCCCCTGCCAACCACCACTAGTTATTAAAATTCAGCTCAGGATGTCTCACTCTGGCTGTTACATTATCATTCCTCGTTAGAGACTCCTCCAGGGCCTGAGACATCCCTGCACTGACTGTATAATTACAAAGTCAATTTCTAAACAGACATTTGCAAATAAGTCAATTTAAATACTGAGATTTGCAAACAATAATTAAGCAGTAGCTTCTTTTTTAATATCTCTATATATAATTAATGCCTGTGGGCTTTTCATTTTACCTTGCAACTGAGTAGTTTGCAATTGTTTGTTGAGCTAAAGTGTTCTCTGAAAGCAAATCAAAGCACAGGGGAGATTTTGGAAGTGATTGAAGAAAGGGTTTTTCTTCTTCCTCCTTCATCCCTGCTTCACCTGATTGGCTGTGTTTTTCATCAATTGGGACTGTAATAGGGGAAGGAGCTGAAGTGGAATCATTTTCTACATTAAAAGCAACAAAAATAACAACAAAGGATTCTGGTCCAGGATAGGCTGGTTAATATGGCTTCTTAAATCAGATAAAGAGTCAGGAGTCTCTCCTTGCTGGAAACCTCAGATATCACCCATTACAGCATTATCTACACAGTTATAGCTCACTATAGTTCAGCTTCAATAGTGTTTTCCTTCTGGTTTTAAAAGAAAAATCTCCAATGGATCCCTGTTTCCCGTAGTATACTGTCCTAACCCTGGCATTCAAGATCCTTCACAATTTGGCCTTATCCTCTCTTTCAATAATTTTTATTGAAAACTTACTGCATGCTAGAGAAAATACCATGTAATAAGGGCTTAATGGTAAACAAAACCTACTCTATTTAAAACTCTAGTGGAGACAGCAACCCTGAAAAAATAATTTTATGGATGTTGCATCCTCCAAAAGGGGAAGTAGGAAGAATCCTAACCTGGTCTGTGTATTTATGAGGCTTCTTTCAAGAAGGTGATATATAAGTTGAAATTTCAGGAATGAAAAGGAATTAACAGGTGAGGATTGAGGAGGAGGGTTATTTCAGGTAGAGAGAAAAGTCTGTTAGAAGTCATAGAGATGAGAGACCATAAGGTTCATTTGAGAAATAAAGTTAGAACATGAGTGATAGCTAAATTAAGGAGAGAGAAGGAAACAAGGTATGAATTTAGACAGAGAAGTATGACCTCAAATCTAGAAACCCTTGAGGGCAGGCTAAAAGTTTCAACTTAGTCTTAGGGACAATGGGAAGCCACGGAAAGGTTTCAGGAAGTGATATGACCAGTTTGGCTTATGTTTTCCCAGTTGGGTCCTCAAGCCATTCTGTCCAACTCTGTAGTTCAATTCTTAAGATATGCAGATTAATAGTAATTTTCTTCATCATTTTAAAGTGAGTGTATATGCATGTATGACATTTTGGTTATGAAACCTCAAGACTTAGTGGGAGAGCTCCCATAGATGCTGTGGCAAGCACTGGGTAGTTCTTTCCTTCAGAAAGACCTCAAGAATATGTCCCTTCCTCCTTGGATGTTTCTTGTCAGTCAGAGGGAGGGGAGTTTCTGTACAGCTTCCCTTCAGGTCCAGGGAGGCTGACTAAGGTCAGCATTCCCCAGAGGAGAGGACAAGACTCCAGATCCAGAGCACAGTAAGGGTCAAGACACTGACAGCTTGAATCTAGCTGCTGACATATTCTGACTAAGAGAAGGGTGTGGAAACCCAGGGTCACTCAGGATCTTGCTTTGCCCTCAGCTTCAGAGGTAAATGTCATTCACTTTTCCTGTGCCCATTAATGGAAGGACAGGCCCATTATCAGAAAGACTTATAGAAGAGTTCAACCTAGGGTCTGGGCTCTGGACAAGCTAACTCTACCCACAAAAACAAGGCCAGCCTGGGAAGATGAATTGTTTAACTCAGCTAAAGGGTCCTTGGAGTCTCTATCTCCTGCTTGACCCATTATTTTTCTTAGGTTCAAATCTGTCAATATCAGTGGCAAGCAACCATCAGCAGGTCACATATTTCCAAATTTAGAGCAATGACAAACAGATTCAAACTGCGGTCCATAGTCCTTTCCAGTGAGGATTTTGTCTCTCTAGGAAATGTTTTCCAGAAGCTTTGGGATTTTCTTACGGTCTGTTCTGAGGAAATTTATTATCTCAGAACATTCTTTGGTACCAATGGGAAGAATTACATAGATTTGGGTACACAGCTCCCTAGATCCTTAATTTTCCAGTGTGGGAGTGGCTTAGAACTGCTGTTCTCTAATTCTGACCCTCATATCCATTCATTTCAACAGTAAGTTGATGTTCCAGATGCAAATGGTTGGGATAATCAGAGATTTGTTATGATTCAAATTATTCTAAATTTTATTTTTTTAATTCAATAAGTGTTCATTCTTGGTATACATTAGAATAATCTGATAAATTAAAAAAAGGCAAGGAGTACTTTTAAAAAATTTTCCTGAGGTTATCCAGTGTCTAGTATGAGTGTCACTGGTCTACATCATGGTTCATTGAAAATGAACAAATTCTGGCCATACAAAGCTGTCCCAACTGGGCATCCATTGAAGACAAAAGCAGACAGAGAGATAGAATAAAGATTCCTCTTTGGTAACAGCTCTTTGTCAGTCATTGAAAGTCTTATAGAAGAGTTCAACCTAGTGAACTGGAGAGCAGAAACATCATTCCAGTTTAACTGGCTGGCAGCTTTAAGTCAGTCCTCCAAAATGCACATTAGCACTGACTTCTAAGGGAATTCTATGAAATGCTTTTCTGGTCCTGCCCTCACTCTTCTCTACCTTTTTACTTATCCTTTTCTATCTTTCTTCTGGTTTCCTTTTACTACTTCCACAGAGCTTTAAGAGAACACCAGAATGAGGACCAGGGAGTGTGGGTGGAACATTATATTTGTGGTCCCTATATGCCACTGGAAGAGTAGTGACTCATTATTTGGGGGGTGGTGACTCTTTATTTATTTATTTGATTAGAGTAGAAAGGATCAAAAATCCTTTTCAATACTAGTATTCCAGTAGTGCTCTATATTGTACGTGCCATTCTTTTCTATGCATATTCTTCCCTGTTCTTCACCTTCTCTATGTAAGTTTTTGAATGAAAGCAGGATGACATTTCAGTCCCCTTTGTACCTACTTTTGTTCCAACTTCAAAGATTCACACCAAAGTGGAAAGCGGTGGTCCAAGAAGTCAATTCTCGTGGCTGGCTGAAAATGTCCCAGTTCACTCACTTTACTAGGATCTTGTTTACATTACCTTCCCCATTGTGTGTGGACTTCCATTGTCCTATCTCTTCAGTCCTTCCCAACTTTCTTCATCCATTTGAATTTCTCTCTAAACATTTTTCTCATGCCTTTGAATTCCCTTTCCATGGCCCCACACTACCATACCATCCCTAAAACATAACACTTAAGTACTGCTTCCTATCATTTTGTGTATTTCTGTGACAACGTCTGAGTCCTGCAAACACTCATTACAGTATAAGATGCTGGAGGATAGAAAACACCCTGTCTTTCTTCTGCTTCTTCTTCTCAAGGTATCCTGCTAAAGGTTCAGAAAACAATGTGCACTTACGATAAATTTAGGGAAGTTTTAGTCTGTTTTTCAACATAGATATATTCTGTTCCAAATCCCATAATTTACACAGAAAGGATCTAAGTCTCCAGGAGGAAACAGTTTGCTATGAGCTAATAGCTGAGCTAGATGAGAAGCAGTTCCTTCTGTCCATTTTGTTGTCATATCAATTGTTGTTTGATTTATTTCTCCAATGCCTAAATATGTCCCAGGTCCTCCAAAATACAACTTACTTACCTATTATACTTGGACTTTTGTATAGCTTAAAAGAGACATATCTCATCAAGATATACCCCTATTGTCCTTTAGAAAGTCAGTTTTAAATTAATGTGTGAGTTAATTATTCCACATAGATCTCTCCTAAATGGAAGTAATAATGGTACAGCAGAAAGCTCTCAGCATAGAGTATGAAGAGGTGCCTTCAGTTCCCTTTTTGTCCTCACTAACTATGAGCATAGTCTCACCATTTCACTGTTCTGAATCTAAGTTTCTTCATCAATAAAATGAACATAAAAATCGTCATTTAACAAAATGTTACAGAGTTTGGATGATGTAAGATTTCCCTTTTTTCACTTTAATGAACTGCAGAAATATTGAATACGACTCTTTTCACTATTATTAATAATGAATAATAAAGTGCAAGAGACATGAATGCTAGTTAGAGAGGAAGTATCATAATTTTGCTGCTCTGGACTTAG
Organism: Sciurus carolinensis; assembly: GCF_902686445.1. Classification (NCBI taxonomy): domain Eukaryota; kingdom Metazoa; phylum Chordata; class Mammalia; order Rodentia; family Sciuridae; genus Sciurus; species Sciurus carolinensis. The sequence goes on along the minus strand of NC_062226.1, from coordinate 16,685,169 downwards.
CTCAGTGGGCAAGAAGCCATCATCAATATTGGTGACAATTACATATTCCTCTTTCTTCTTCCTTATATGTATCTGAGACCCATAACTTAAAACACTTGCTGCTGTTCAGCACAAAAACAAATAGCAAAGCAACTCTGGAGTGATGTATTTCAGCAGCATAACTTAGACTTGCCACCATTCTGCTAAATTATGAATATCTTTCCCTTGATGGAGTCAATGCTTTCATTTGGAACAGGGAAGAAGGGAGGCAAAGTGGTTGCAGTTGGTGAAGGAAAAAACACAAGATGCAGTTGCTATAGCGATTAACAATGGGTATCCTTCCAACAGGGTTTACGGATGCTGATGCAGCTAAAACAAATGTTTGTGTTTGGCCACGGTGGAGACGATGACGGATTATGGAGCCTTGGCCTTGAGCCTTGATGTAATCCAATTCTAAATAAATCATAAATCTAAGTGCAGACTGGTAAGGTGGGGTGAATACCAATTCATGCGAGGTAGTAGCAAGTAGGCTGTGGTGGCCAGGATTGATTACGGGGTGTGAAGCGGGAAGGGATGCAGGAGAAGACCGTGACCGGCCTGCAAGGATGCACTTTTTTTTCTTCTGGCCTCAGCCAACTCCCGACTGAGCTGCCAGACCTTACTCCCGTGAATGAGAGATCACTGCTGAATTAGCCACAAGGCCAGGCATTCTGCTGCCTCCTAAATTTTCGTGAATGAAGGGATTTTTCATCATGAAGATGCTGAATCGCTAATATTTGGGCTAGTTTCATGATTTCTTACTTGGAATAACCCAAAAGTCATCCTGAGTTTCTCACAGGCCTAAAGGCTGGTTGAAATATGAAGAGGCTGCAATAAGAGCACTTTAATGCACAATAATCATTTATTTATGTAAGGGGGTTACAGGGAAAAGGAAAGTTATTAACATGTAAGGTTGAACTTCCTGTTTCCTAATAGAAAGAGGCAATGAAATCCAAACCTCAGTAAGATCATTCTCACCCTGGCTAAATGATTCTAAAAAAGACAAAAACAAAACAAAACAAAACAAAAAGCCCCCAAAACAAAAACAAAAACAAAAAACAAATGTTGGAGATTATATGGAAAAAGGAAACTCTCATATACAATAGTTGAGAATGCCAATCAGTATACTGAAAACTGTATGTAGTTTTCTTAAAAAAATACTAGACACAGAAACACTGTATGATCTAGTCATGCCATTACTGATAAACATCCAAAAGTACTGAAATCAGTAAATTGAAGAGGCACTTACACTCATATTTAATATACCACTGTTCATAATGGTCAAATATGAACTCAACATAGGTGTCCATCAGAGAATAAATGGATAAAGAAAATTTTACACACGTACAGGTGAACAGGTGCACATGCTGGCTTATTATTCAGTCATTAAAAAGAATGCAGTTCTGTGATTTGCAGCAACATGTGTGGAACTAGAGTATATTATGTTAGGGTCAAATATGTCAGGCACAGAAAGCAAATATTGCATGTTTTTACTTACATGGGGGTTGATATGTTGATCTCATAGAAAAAGAGAACATAATACCGGTTAACTGAGTCTGTGAAAACAGGAAGGATGGAGAAAGAATGCCAATGGTGCAGTAGGATGGAGGAGTAATTTCTGATGTTCTGCAGAACAGTAAGATAGACTATGGTCAACAACAATTCATTGAATATTCCGAAGTAGGTAGTAGAGAATATTTTGAATGTTCCCAATAAAAATACATGCTAATCTTCTGAGGTTATAGATTTGCTAATTACCCCGACTTCATCATTACCACTATGCCATGCAAATATGTATAATTTTCTCTTTGTCAATTAAAAATAAAAATATATTTTAAAATGAAGAGGCAATGAACAAAATGCTAACTTTGTTTATATTGCAAAGGATAGAGCCACTTTTGGGGGAAAAGAAGAATCTAGAAGCATGTGTCAAAGTATTGAGAACAAGATAAGCATTTGTGGGCTAGGTGAGTATGAAAGACAATTGTTAGCAATTTCAGACAGAAAGAGAGGATGTGCTATGTAGCAATTATTGGTAAAGTTAAAGAATTGATATTCCAAGAAATTTTATCTGTTTTTAAAAAAATTGAATCCCCATTTGAAACATGACAAATGACTCCAAAGTAAGATGTAAACTTCGTTCCAATGTTTTTGGGTGTCAGGCCAGATTTCCTTGAAAATGCATTATTATACTAAAATAAAATAGTCAGATATTATTTGCCTTTATTCTGGATGACACATTTCACCTTGGATTTGGAATAATAAATGCAATGCTCAAGTTCAACTCAGACCAAATCCTCATCTTGAAACTGATCTAAGAATATATTTTGATCGTGTCCACGAAATTAGTGAAGGTATGCTACACAGGATGGATGTTAATGCAATATGAACAACTGAGGTCATTAAGATGCATCCTAGAGTGTTCTCCAGATGTGTCCAGGTACCATAGGTCCATTAGTGTCCCATTAGGTCCAGAACAATATGATAGGTCCCACTTTGAGGTCAGCATATATCCTTGGGGCAATAATATTCAAATATGAATTTTCACTAACTAAGTGTAAAGAACATTACCATGGAGCAGCTGGTGAAAATATGGGATTAGGAAAGCAAAACATTTATTGAGGGAGAAATCCTCTGAAGGGTAAAGGGAAGAGAGCAGAAGATGGGGGCAGATTTTAGAGTGAGTTAGCAGGTCTGCAATTGGTGAAGGAGAAGACCATGAATTAGGTGAAAGTAGTCTTATATTAGGCAGCTCACTCAAGTTTGAGGACAAAGTCATCTGTTGCAGGAGTTCTGCATCATACAGCCACAATCTAGCATTTGTACCTTCCTTGTGCTCAGACCTTGGCTTGGAGCATGGGAATTGTGGCCTCAGAGCTGATGGAGCTCCAACAGAACAACTGCTGAGGCCATCTGTCCACAATGTCCTCCACCCCACCACAGCTGGAGAGTTGAGACTTGTATCCCCTTGACTGTTATAGTGAATTTTATTGATTGTTTTGACCTGGCTTCCACACATGTTCAATATCTTAATGAATTATAGACCTTTCCAAAACAGGAAAAGTGGCCAATGGAAGAATTGGCTAATTTTTTCTCGAACAACAACAACAAAAATTTATGTTTTACAGACTGTATTTTGATTCATTGTACACAAATGGGGGTAAAACTTTTCGTTTCTATGATTCATGATGTAGATTCACACCATTTGTGTAATCATACATGTACATAGGGTAATGATGTCTGTCTCAATCCACCATTTTTCATACCCCCACCCACTCCTCCTTCTCGTTTCCCTCTACATGGTATAAAGTTCCTCCATTCTTCTTTCGCCCCTCACACCTCTACCCCCATTATATATTAGCATTTGCTTATCAGGGAAAATATTCAGCCTTTGGCTTTTTGTGATTGGCTTATTTCACTTAGCATGATATTCTCCAATTCTATCCATTTATCTGTAAATGCCATAATATTTTTCTTCTTTATGGCTGAATAATATTCATGAAGAAAAGTTTTGAGACAAAATTCCTGAGAATTAAACTTCATCTCTGGGGTACTTCATCAAGAACATTTTGGATCCAATATTATAAGCATTATATGTAAATCTGAATTCTGCAAATTAAACATACCATCATATAAAGTAGCAACAAGTCTCATTTTATGCATAATATTTGATAATGTGTGACTTACCAAAACTAAAAGCAATTCGTCAAGAATTCCATAATTTCACAGCTGGTTCAGTGCTTTATAAACTGTGTTTTTGATTAGAACATGGAGCAGCATGACTTTTACAGTTAAACAGGGAGGCCTGACAGCATGTATCAGAATTAATCTTTTATTATATAATGATTTTGAAGTTATGGTCCCTGTAAAAGAAAATTCATGGTTCTTATATTTCTCCAAGAAATTTAACAATGTGCAGGGAGAACTCTACTGGTAATATGAGAAAACAAACAAACAAACAAAGGGAACATTGAGTTGTGAATAAAAGTTGCAGTGAACCAAGAGGCAGAGGGAAAAGGAGAAATGTAGGTAATTAGGTGGGTCTACAGAGGCCAGGATTAGGGTTTATTTATGTACTTTCTGCATTATATTTTGGTGTGGACTGCCTGACTGAACCTCCTAGAAAGCAAAGAGGGACTGAGATGATTGTGTTTAGTTGATAGTTTCACATTGACAGGAAGGGGACTTATGAGCTACATGCTCTTCTAGACTAGAGGGACTTCTGCAGCTGGTAATTGGGCAGCAGCTGATTGAAAGAGGCTTGGAGGAAGAGAAACTCCTGGATCAGGTCAGTGCAATAGCAATTTATAGCCAAGAGTTACAAAACTTTTTTTTCAGACTTCACCACCTATGAGAGTATATGTCTGACTTCTTGCTATTAGTAAGCTAATTAGAGAAAGGGGAAAAAGTATAATAAAAGTGACCAAAACAGTTCTGGGAACAAATGAAGAAACAATTCGAACTGAAAACTCGGGTAAGATATAAGAATATGGAGGTGTGAGAGCATGCTATATCTTCCTTAATTTGTTTTCCCCCAAATGTGACCCAGGTAGGCACACTTAAGTGTTTCTATTCCATCAGCTGATGCTTCAGAGACAGCCAGATGGTGCATCGCCTGTTTCTTACACTGTGAGAAAATTAGTCCCAAGGGAGTATGTTCCCTGGCTCACAACAGACACCAGCACATATGGGAAAATGTCAGGGACCAACTGAAGATAAGGAGGAACATCAGGTGATGCAATGTCATTGACAGCCAACCAACTTGACAAACATTCCATCATTCTTCCTTCTCAGAAGGAAGAGAACCAGGATTGGGAGGCAATTGAGTTTGATGATCAACATGGTTGCTCCTCTGGACCTGCTAAGTTATTCATACCTGGGTTTGTTGGAAGCAACTTTGATAGAAACCTTTGTAGTTCTTGGCTTAGAAAAACTCAAAGGATTTCACTTTGAGAGAAGGAGAAGAAAGGTTGGGAAGAAGGGGTTTAAACTATGGATGGGAGAGGTCTGTGGGTGGTACTAATAGACATGCTCTTCTCTTTGGGTAAGTCTCTAAGGATTTCACTGAAGTTTGAAGATCAAATGTTAATATTTAGATTCTTCATTCTTTTCTGCCTTCCAAGGCAGTATACTCAGAGTTAATGGTTGAAATAAAGAATTACAGAAAGGACAGAATACCTTATTTTAAACTGGAAAGGGAAAAGAGGTACTCCCAAAAATAAACTAATAGAACTGGAAAAGAGGTGTAAAGTCCTTTAGATTTTGAAGAATTTGGGATTTGGGGGAAAAGAAATTCTGAGGAAGCAGCTGCCATTCATTTGAAGTATAAGAAAAACACATTGAGAAAAATTATTGTAAAGAGTTATCTTTCTCTTAGTATTATGTTTGACATTTCTTTTGTTTTTGAAACTTAATTAAAGATTTAAATAGCCTTTTCAACTTTCAAATATTTGTGCATATGAAATTAGAGTTTCTTCTGAATGTGACACTGAGCCGAGGCAGACCTTAGAATATTCCAGCTTTATCTTGGTTATGATGGCATAAAGCATAGCCGTGCATTTATTTTTTTCCCAGTGAGAATTACATTAAAATATAAAGTACCCAAATACCATTCTAAACTGGAAATGTTCCTTTTAAATCAAGGACAAGTCAAAATATTGGAGAAGCAAGTCATCTGTAGAAATCCTCAGAAACAGGATGGGAATAGAAATCACAGGGTTAACCAGGGATGTAAAATCAGAGCCTTGGGTCTGTAAAGGACATTAATGAAAACTTTGAGTCTAAAGTCCCAGTCAATCAGAATTTCTCTCTGCAATATGCGTGACAGATGGCCACCTTCTTTATTGGAATACTTCCACTGATGTAGAGATCTCTATGAGGGTAGCCAATTCTGTGTTTGGATGACTCTTCCTATTATAATGTTTTTTGTATTTAACCCAAATCTGCTCTCTGTGAATCACAATTATTGGTCTTTGTTCTACTCTCTGAGTGTCATAGGACCTGACTGAGAAGAGAGGACTTACCATTTACTAGAAGGTGATTTAGGGCAAACTCTTAACATGACTAAGAATCAATTTATGTACCAACACAATGTAAGAATAATTTCTGAACCATAGGTTTATTTTAAGGGAAAGAAACCAATGTGTTCAATGGATTCCATTCACTGCCATACACATAATATGCTTGTGCTCCAGAATTTTAGACTGCTTAATAATGTTTCTAATGAAAATGTTATCAGAAAGTCAAAGTCAATGCCAAAAAATCCCAGGATATCTCCTTGTTAGAATTTGTTTTTCTGACATTAAACTACTTCAAAGCAATGAATGAGTCTTTATTCCTATCATCTTCCATTGTAGGCATCTGTGTTCTTGACTTAGTATTCTTGGCTCTGAACAGTAGAACTCCCAAATTACTGTCCTTGTATTTTATATTCTAGCACTCAATCAATCCTGATCTTTTTGTGCTGTATAGTCTTACACTCCAATTCACACACAAGCCTAGAATGTGAATCACTCCTTGCTGGTTCCACTCTGTTTCTGGAAGGCATGAATAGTTCTGGAGTGACCATTGATAAAGTCTGTCTTTTCATTTGATATAACTAAGAAGAATACACTTAATTCTTTATCCTCTCCATGGATATGTCCTCAAACTTGTACATACTGAAATCCATTGCAAAGAAAATTATCATTTACCAGAGTTGGAAAAAGTACTCAGATGCTTCTGGGAGAATAGTTAGAAAGTACCCAAATGTCCATGTGTTTATTTCTATATAAAGGACTTCCATGAGTCCTTCTGGTTTAGTGGTCATGATTGACACAGCTTAAATCCTCCTTCAAGAAATGGGTAGTTGCTCTGTTGTAAGGACTGCCCTAAGCAAATACCTTCCATATGTCATCTTCTTCATGATCTATCTCTACTGCAGAGGGTTGCCTTGATGAGTTCATTCCCTTTCTGGCAATACTACATGCAGTGATTGACCAGGAAGAGGGTAGATGCCTGACTATTTATGACCAGTGTGGAAATTCTGTTGTACAGTGCTCACTCTACAGTTCCCTGACATATGGATGAAAGCTTTTTTGGGTTAATGTCATAGTTTACATTCCTTTTCCAAAATCTACACTTTCTATCATGGGTGTTGATTCCTAAGAAGCATCATTCTTCTCGAACTCTGTCTGTGAATCTGCTCTGGGAAAGCTAAGCAATGACAAGTGCTAAATGAAGAAGTAGTAGTTTCTTTTTATTGGTTTTCTTTCTTTCCACTCAGATGCATCTGGGGAATAAGAGAACAATGGGTGAGATGGCAGATATTCTTTCTACTCTGTGAATGAATTGTACTCCTAAGTGTAGTAGACAGTGGAGCAAATAGTGCTTAAGCAGAACATGAGACTTTGCAATAAAGCAACTCCGTTTTACAATCCATCTGATGGACCATAGGCAAGTCCTCCCTCAATAGTTTATACTTGAGTAGGTTGTGGGCTTGAATACTCACAAGGTAATGTTAGATATGCCCAATGAAGCAGGATGGTGGAAAGATATCTTAAAGAGGAGAGAGAATAAGTGGACTTTCATCTGTATGCATAAGAAATATCACCAGCCTGGTGAAGGCAGGACTGGAGACATACAGCAGAGTAGATTCAGAATCACTGGAATTTGGGCACTGATATGCATGTCATCATATTTGGATTCATTGATTGAGATATTTGTGTGGTTACTCCAGGGACTAATGTGTTTTGTAAGCATAATGCACAGCTGAAGAAAAGTAAAAAGATCAGCTATCACCACCACTGAAATACTGGGAAATGAATAGCAGGAATCTCTTGTTCAAAATAACTTCAGTGATTGAGCAGTTTAAAACAATCTTGAAATTCTTCTGTGATCAGTCTACCTTCCAGGGAATGGTTTACTATGCTACATCCCATACCCTAAATGACTTAAACAAATCTTAGAATACAATAAAATGCAGTTTAGAAGAAGACTTGAGGTTTAGGAGGAATGGAGGATGTAGAGATTGTCAATCATTAAATAGAAGTTTCCCTGTCTTGATACATATTTTCAAGTGCTGTGATGTCAGATCATAGCCTGATTGCAAATATTTGGAAAGAATATCTTCTCTGGAATTAGAAATCGTTATTAAATACTAAAATGATAGTAGAGACACTGAAGAAAGCAGTGTGTATGCTCTGCAAAGTCTCATTAAGTAAACTTCAAGGACTGAAAAGAAACACATTGTGATCTGTTTTCTGCAAAAGGCCTGATATATTTAGATTTTCATTAAGATGAGCTTAAACACAAAATGTCTTCAGTTATCCAGGAAATGTAATTAACCACCTTCTTAGATTTCTACTTAATCAATGCTCTTTCCCACCATTTTTGGTTAATTGAACTGTCAGCCTCCACTAGAGTCTGGAGTATGTGTATAGTTTGGGCAGCAACATCAGGAACGTTCAAACTAAATATTTTTTCCCCTGTAATGTAGCTTCCTTATTTTGGCTATAAATCATTATCCTCTTCTTTGTGAAATATACACTTATTCAACAGTCACTATTAAAAATATATTATGGGGCTGGGGATATAGCTCAGTTGGTAGAGTACTTGCCTCGCATGCACAAGGCCCAGAGTTTAATCCCCAGCACCACACACACACACCCAAAAATTATGAGCTGGCTGCATTGGTGCACACCTATAATCACAGCAGCAGGAAGATCACAAGATCAAAACCAGCCTCAGCAACTTAGCAAGGATCTAAGCAACTTATCAAAACCCTGTCTCAGAATAAAAAAATTAAAAAATAAAGAAAAGGTTGGGGATGTGTCTCAGTTGTGAAGTGCCTCTGGGTTTAAGCCCCCGTTTAAAAGCAATATGTATTTCATGATAGATGCTGAAATAGTGAGGGATTTGTTTTTTATTTTCTCGTCAGTGCAGAATAGTATGTTTCATTGTGGTATGTTCCAACATGCACATAATGTAAT